>NC_056741.1:1831113289-1831195789 GCF_019279795.1 Protopterus annectens
AGTCACTTCTCAGACTTTGGATTTGTAGCTCAAGTTCTTCCCCTTACCCATAATCGTCTCTAAAGCCCCAGGTTACCACATATCTCATTTGCTACTTCTAGCGACCAAACATGGTTAATGAGACTCAAGCTTTTGGGAGATAAATGACTTTCTTTTTTGGCATCCCCCTTTTTGCCAGGGTCTTGACTTCTTTTTCTTATTTTTTACTCCTACCTCTCCTAGTTTAAAAAAAATGGTATATATATATTTTTTTCTGATAGTTAGTGCTGTTAATTTTTTTCTCTAGGCCTCGTGTCTTTCCTTCTGTACGTTTACTAGTCCTTTAGTAGTCTTTGTTACTTTACTGATATTTTCTTTCCCAAACTTTAGGAGCACTTTATTTGCCATTGCTGGTAAATTTGTCTTGCAGTGTTTTCTTCTGTAGTAGTAGTAGTAGTAGTAAAATTGTTGTTGACTACTTTGACTATGTTGGATAAGCCTAAAAGTTGTAAGAACTGCTCGTCTTGTAGACACAAGATACCTAACTCTGATCCCCACTCAGAGTGTGCATATTGTTTTGGGGCCACACATCTTGATATTGAGAGTGAGATTTGTTCTAGCTTCAGCCACAGAGCCTTGGTTGAATGCAAGAACAAGTTAGTTCTTAAGGGTTTGCTACCTTTATCCTTTTCTTCAGTGTGTGTGGAGCATCACCCTTCACAAAGAAACTTCTGGAAAAATCTCTGGGGGAGAAAAGAGAGAAGTCAAAAGTAAAGCCAAAGGAGTCAAGGAAGCATTCCCCTGACCACTGTCCTCACTTAGTGCAAACTTTGGCTTTTCCATCCAAAATATCTAAGACCTTGGATCCATCCACCTCTTTAGATCTGACACAATCCTTTGTTAAGTCTCCTTCCCATAGACAATCTCAGTTCTCCCCAGAGCTGATTTCTTCAAGGTTACATTCTCCATTTTTACACAAAACTCCCTGTTAAGTTTCAAGACCTCCATCCACCTTCTCGTCGTTTAGGTCTACCAGTAGCCTGTCCAAGCAGATGTGGACAGGATGATGAGAAAATTTATCAAGACTCAAATTCAGCTGGGAGTACTTCTATCTCACCGGACTTGTGAGCTTTGGACTAACCCAAACACCTTTAGTAACTTCGACTCTGATCCATCCCTTGACTTTGGAGAGTTTGGAAAAGAGAATTCCAAGGTTGCCTGCATCAGATCTGGAGGCTTGGCCTTCGTGAATTCTGACATCTTCTCTGATCTAGCCATCACCAACCTTGTCGGAGCCAGAGGGATCTAAGACCTAGAGCTTCAGTTCAGGGTCCAGGAGTAAGGGGTACACTCTGAGGTTTTTGGAGATGGACCTTCCCCTTAGGGCTTTGGTACTAGACAGTTTGGCTCTGATTTCTGCGTCAAGGCAGGGTAATGGGGAAGTCTTGGATTTCTCCAGGCAGATGGCTTTAGCCTTTACTGGAGCAACCCTGGGCTCTCCATCGGCTTCTGCATTTGAGGCAGTGGAGAGAGCTCTCCATATCACTGGAGACAAGACAACCTTACCTTTCTTGGGTCCTCCCCTTCTTAACTGTCTGACTTGGGTCTTGAGTCTGCTCATTCTGTCCCATCTGGGCAGCCAGTCCATTTAAGCCTCACTACAGTCCTTTTAAAAGACTCTCCACACATTTCTGGTTCCTCCTCAGATCACCCCCACAAGATTTTCCAAGAAAACATAAGCAAAAGAGGAGACACATTGATTCCTCACAGGAATATTTAACAGAAGACACCAACCATACCTCTCAACCTCTTAGAACAAGAAATCTGGACAAAGCCATAAATAATGGAGGGGGGGCAAATGCCCAGAAATAGGGATAATTTTTAAATATTGCTCTTATAATCTTAGAACATTGATAGAATAACAGGTTTTGCATTAACATGAATTTTCTGAATGGGATGAAGTCTGAAACTCAATATCTATCATTATTTTCTGACATCAACCTTTAATGATTTGCCAGAAAATCACAATTTCATGAAAAAAACAAACTAAAAATATGAGGCAAAAATCTGGACGTTCTGCGAAAATCTGTACAGTTGAGAGGCATGACACCGACTTTGATGAAGGGGAGGCCGACTTTTATGAAGGGGAGGGGTCCCAAGTTCACAGCATGAGAACATCTCTTTCAGATACTTTCTTGAGCTTTTCAGGCAGAAAGGTGGTTGGTCTTCCGAAGTCTCTTCCCAGAAGGAGTCAGTGTTTCTTGAGGCCTTTGGAACTGGCTCAACTACATCCTGGGTGGTACCCCTGGTAGATAAAATGGTGGAGCTCATTTCCTGTTGGGCTTGGAAGGATCTATGTACCACAGAACCTTTTTCTAGAAAGCCAGACAAGTATCTAGTTGCACACAAGGACCATGCCCATTGGAGCAGGGGTCCCCCAGTTGATGCCATGGTGGTTGCAGCAACCACCAGAAAGGAATTTACTGAGGAAAGTCCTTCTGTTTACCCTCACAACAGAGAGTCTAAGCCTTGGACAGATTCAGGAAATTAATTTTTGCTTTAGCGAGTTGATGAAAGAGCTTACCAAATTCCTCTCAATGCCCATGTTGGCTGAGGATAAAAAGACCATCTCTTCACAAATGACAACCCTTCAGTCCCTGTCAAATGCTTCCATGCATTTAATCTCACACACTATGGAAGCTGTTTCAAGAGTGGCAGTTTCAGGCATTACCCTTATGTGGCATGACTGGATGCATCTCATTGTATTTGCAGAGCTTTACAAGATGTTCTTGATCAATGCACCCTTTGATGTAGCTACCCTATTTGAACCTAAATTTAAACAGACTCTCTTCAGAAGTGAGCAGGATGGGAAAACACCATCTGTTATAGGGATATGTTTTTCTACGCCTCAGAGGACCTTTTCAAGAAATCAGAAAGGGGGCAGAAAGATGTGGTTCTGGAATTCATAAGGGTTTTCTCAGGACTCCTACGGAGACAGATCCCCCTATGGCACAGGGGATATCTAATGGCAGATGTCACTAGTGTTGCAGAGGGGGCATGAAAAAACAAGGCTTCAGAGGTCACTTTTTCTGAGAAGCCTTTCCAGTATCCCTGAATGGTTACCTGATTGCTGCACTCTAGAGGCAGTGGGGTGGGGGGGGGGGGCACTTATCTCTGCACCCAGAGGTCTGGACGTCCATCACCAAAGATGTCTGGGTGCAGAAAATGACTAATAGTCATTATTACATTCCACGCTCCCACTCAAGAAAACTTCCTTATGTATCACCCTGTCAAAAGAAGGTAGCAGCTAGAAATAGAAAAGCTGCTTGTAAAAAGACTCATCCAAGAAATCCCACCAGACCAGCAAGGGTTTGGAAGTTACTCAAGATTCTTTTTGGTGACAAAGAAAACTGGGGACCTCAGGCAATATTGGATCTAAGCCACTTGAACCAATTTATCAAACATTCAAACTTACAAATGGTTGCTGTTCAGTCCATACTCCTTCCTTTGAGGAAGGGTGATTGGATGTGCTCCATAGATCTTTAAGATGCATACTGTCACATGAAAATAGACAGATGATCCAAGAAATACCTTCAGATCTGGCTGGGAGCCAGTCAATATCAGTTCAAAGTCCTGATTTTTGGTTTCACCACAGCCCCCCAGGTGTTCACCAAGTGTATGGTAGTGGTTGCAGATCACCTGAGATTGCTGGGATTATGGGTGTTTTCTTACCTCGATGACTGGCTCATCACCATTCCCACCAGGCATCTGCTCATATGCACCAGGGACTGCCTGCTCCAATTATGTCTTTGCCTTGGCATCACAGTCATCTACAATAAATCTCATCACTCTCTTACTCAAATGCTGGAGTTCATAGGCACTCATCTGGATATGGTTTCTCAAGTGTCACAACTCCCTCAATCCAGACTATCCAAGTTACAATGTCTCTTCACTAACCACCAGCCAGGTTGGTCCTTCATCTTCTTGGTTCATTAGTGGCCTCCATAGATCTTCTATCTCTAGGCAGATTCTATATGAGAGTACTACAGTGGACCTTAATGATTTAGTGGTCTATGAATCAACATCACATGAAAAAATAAACCAAACTGGAAAGACCGCTGTGGCTACGATTTCTTTATTTCACATCACATTCTGGTACCTTGGCTCCATCAGCCTTCTAAAGAATAACTTCATAAAATTTCAGCAGCCTTTTTATATCCCCTTAATTACTGTGCCAATAAGTTCAAGTACATTCAATTAACTTCCAAATTTCAACAGCTACTACCCAAACCTTAAAGGTGCCATCCCAATAAATACGTGAAACATACATTTTAGTATCACAAGCAAATTAATTTTACATTTTTTACATTTTTCATATATATATATATATATATATATATATATATATATATATATATATATATATATATATATATATATATATATATATATATATATATATATATATATAAAATTATTCCTATCTATAATGAACCTTAATAATTATTAATTTTTATATGTATCTTTTTTACATTTATTGCATTTCATCAACAAATACTCTGCAAGCAGAGGTGGTACAGCAGTAGCGTTGTTGCCTCACAGCAAGAGGTTCGATTCTCGGCTGGAGTGCCTTCTGTGTGGACTTCTTCTCTTGTAGACCTTCCCTTTCACTCTTACTGGTACTCTATCAAAAATCACTCCTGACACTCTTCTCCACCCACTCCATCCTGCCTGTACTCTCTTCTTCACCTCTCTTCCACACTCACCATTATTCTGAACTGTTGATCCCAAGTATTTAAACTCACCCTCCTTCGCCCCCTCTACTCCCTGCATAGTCACCATTCTTCTATCCTCCCTCTCATTCACACACATATATTCTGTCTTAGTCCTGCTGACCTTCATTCCTCTTCTCTCTAGAGCATATATCCACCTCTCCAGGGTCTCCTCCACCTGTTCCCTACTCTCACTACAGATCACAATGTCATCTGCAAACATCATAGTCTACGGGGACTCCTGTCTGCTCTTGTCTGTCAACCTGTCCATCACCATTGCAAACAAGAAAGGGCTCAGAGCTGATCCTTGATGTAATCCCACCTCCACCTTCCATCACTCTCACCGCAGACCTCACCGCTGTCACACTACCTTTGTATATATCCTGTACCACTCTTACATACTTCTCTGACACTCACGACTTATTCATACAATACCACAACTCCTCTCTAGGCACCCTGTCATATGGTTTCTCTAAGTCCACAAAGACACAATGCAACTCCTTCTGACCTTCTCTGTACTTCTCCATCAACACTCTCAGAGCAAACATTGCATCTGTAGTGCTCTTCCCTGGCATGAAACCATACTGCTGATCACTAATCATCACCTCCCTTCTTAACCTAGCTTCCACTACTCTTTCCCATAACTTCATGCTGTGACTGATCAGTTTAATCCCTCTGTAGTTACTACAGCTCTGCACATCACCCTTATTCTTAAAAAATCGGTACCAAAACACTTTTTCTCCATTCCTCAGGCATCCTCTCACTTTCCAAGATTTCATTAAACAATCTAGTTAAAAACTCCACTGCCATTTCACCTAAACACCTCCATGCTTCCACAGGTATGTCATCTGGACCAACAGCCTTTCCATTCTTCATCCTCTTCATAGCTATCCTTACTTCCTCCTTGCTAATCCATTGCACTTCATGATTCACTATCCCTACATCATCCAACCTTCTCTCCTTTTCATTCTCTTCATTCATCAGCCCCTCAAAGTACTCTTTCCATCTGCTCAACACACTCTCCTCACTTGTGAGTACGTTTTCCTCATTATCCTTTATCACCCTTACCTGCTGCACATCTTTACTTCTAGCCAATCGGTACAGGTCCTTTTCTCCCTCCTTAGTGTCTAACCTTTCATACAACTCTTCATACGTCTTATCCTTAGCCTTCACCACCTCACTCTTTGCCATGCACCTCATCTCCTTATACTCCTGTCTACTTTTTTCATCTCTCTGACAATCCCACTTCTTCTTCGCCAGCCTTTCTCTGTATACTCTCCTGTACTTCTTCATTCCACCACCAGGTTTCCTTGTCCTCCATCCTATTTCCAGATGTCACACCAAGCACCTTTCTAGCCATCTCTCATGCTAGCTCTGCTGTAGTTACCCAGCTATTCGGTAACTCTTCACTGCCATCCAGTCCCTGTCTTAACTCTTCCCTGAACTCCACCTCACAATTACCCTTTTTCAATTTCCACCATTTGATCCTTGGTGCCCTCACACTCATCCTCCTCTTCTTGATCACCAATGTCATCCTACAAACCATCATCCTATGCTCCCTAACTACACTTTCCCCCGCCACCATTTTACAGTCTCCAATCTTCTTCAGATTGGCCCTTCTACATAAGATATAATCCACCTGTGTACATCTTCCTCCACTCGTGTATGTCACCCTATGCTCCTCCCTCTTGTTAAAATATGTATTCACCACAGCCATGTCCATCCTTTTCACAAAATCCATTACCATCTGACCTTCTGCATTCCTTTGCTTAACACCATACCTACCCATCACTTCCTCATCCCCTCTGTTCCCTTCACCAAGGATCCCTTCTAGGTTCTTAATAGTCTGTGCTTTTACTTACTGTACACATCTCAAAATCAAACCTTTGTCATGATGCCTCTGTTTCTCTTTTGCGTCCAGTAAACTTCCAAAGAAAGTACATGTCTTCATTCAGAACTGCATCTATAAGATGGTAAAGACCTTGCAGAACAGAATACGTGGTTCTCGTATTATTTGACTTTTTACTCTCATTTCATCTTGTCATACATTCTGAATGATAGAATATTCACCCAGATAATATTTCCACCTTTTATATATTAACCTTTATGATATGTTATCTGTCTCACAGTACTTTTAATGCATTCTGTTCTACAGTCAACTACTTTCAGCAGCCTTTTCTTTTAATTATCTGTTTATCACCACTGCTGTCATTTCCTGCACTGGATAACCTGACCTTCTATCTTGCTCATTTCCTCCACTCCTTCCTTCACTTTTCCTTTCTCATTATACCTGCCTTCTTTTCTCATTGTCCCTTTCATCTTACCCACTTTCTTCCACCATTGACCCTCTTTCCTCCCAAGCTTGTTCTTGCTTTGCACCTCCTATTAATTCTGTCTTGTACTCCATTATTTTCACTATCTTGTGTTACTTTTCTTTAGCTGCCCTATGTCACTACTCTCTTACACTGTCTATGATTTCTCCAGCGTCTCCTTTTATGGTAACATTCTTCATGGTCCCACTGTACCTCATCTCGCTACATTGTTATCATTCTCTCACATGCTGTTACAGCCCTTCTGCACTTTCATACTTGATACACTGCGAACGAAAAAGCTGTACAAACTTTTAAAACACAAAACACGAAGTGGTAAAAGCTGAGTACCGCCAAACTTCTATTGCAAACAGTCACAAAAATAGATTTCCTTAACACAACTTTATTAGTGTTTTGGAATGCTATCGTTTCCTTCTTCAGAAACAAAGACAAAGACAACATAGTCACATCCAGCCTGCTTTTAAAACCTTCACATCATGTGATGCTAGTTAATTAATGCACTTATAGTGTTAAGTCGCTATTCTACTTAAAAACTCTTTCTAAAACATGTTCTCATATCCTGCAATGCCTCGCTATATTTACATTTAACTGAACAATATTTGAAATTAAAATCACTTTCCAGAAATATGCACTTACATTGATAAATGTTATATAACACTAAAAATATGAATTTAAAAATTAGATCCAATTTGACCAATAAAACAACTGGCCAATACTGTTGAAAATGTAATCAATATCTGGTCATCTTTTAAAGTCCTTTACATTAGGGCATATGTGCTCAAAGTTGCTACTAAAAGTTGCTACTAAATTCATAACAATGATGTTGAATCAAAATGTAAAAATATAAAAATCCACATGGGACAACGAAGAAAATACAAAAGAAAAAACAAAAAAAATACAAAAGAAAAAAGGGGGGAAAAAAAGGGGAAGAAAAATAAAATAAAATAATATAATTGAAGTAAAAAACCAACATCAAGTGAACCAAATACATCAAAATAGAATTTATACTTCCATAGGTATTCATATTGTAGTATAAAGAGCTCCCTTATCTGTTACAAGCTAACTTCTTTAATATGCAAATGATGGACATATTCTCGTTAAGGCCAGGAGGAAGAGTGGCCCCTGTTCTTATCTGCCAACATAATTCTTGTATCTCCAAATAAATGGCCCCACATAGGGGGCATTTTCTATCTTTTGTAACGCCATGAATTCAAATTTATGGTTAGGGAATTCTAAAATGTGGCGTGCAAGTGCATTGTTTGTGTCACCTTTGGAGATAGCGTAATAATGTTCGTAAACACGCTGCCTTAATTTGCGCTCCGTTTTACCTATGTAAAATGCGTAGCAAGCTGTGCAAATTGCCACATACATTATAGCTTTCGTATTGCAATTATATTTACCCATGATTCTGTACTGGATTTTATTAACCAAAGCTGTGTTACCTTCTTTAATATGCTTGCATTGTGCACAGCTGCCACATTTACTCATCCCTTTTATAGAACTCATCCTAGATTGCCCACTTTCCAACAATATTTTCAGATTGACTCCCAGTCTAAAAGTTATAGCTGGTGGGCCACTACAAATGTTCTGAAACTGTTTATCATTTGAAAGCAATGTCCAATTTTTACTTAGTATACCCCTTATGAAATGATGGTCCATTGAGAAGGTGCACAAAAACCTGAGTTGATTATTAATTTGGCTAGATCCACCCCTACTTGCAACATTGCTGGTTGATTGATTAGTTTGATTAACAACGCATTGAGAGGCTAGAATGGGACTAAAATGGCCCGTTCTACGTTTATATCCAACTTCGTCCATGACTTCCTCTATCAATTGTGATGGGTAGCCCCTATTACTGAACATGCCAACTAACTTGTTACATTCCACTTCAAAATCGTGGTCATCTGTTACCATTCTTGCTGCCCGCACCATCTGCCCTTTAACAATAGCCTTCTTTTGATGGTGCGGGTGACTAGAATAGTGCAGAAAACCACTGGAGTAGGTAGGCTTTCTATAGATGTTGCTCTTGAATCTCATGTTCGAGCAATCCTTCTCTAGCAAGATGTCCAGAAAGCTAATCTCAGTATCACTGAAATTAAATGTAAATTCTAGAAAATTAGTTAAAGTAGTGATGGACTCAATAAAGCTAGGAATGAGTTCCGGTTGACCTTTCCACAGAATGAACATGTCATCCTGGTATCTAGTATACCAGGTGACGTGTTTGAAACGTGGAATTTTATTTTATTTTTCTTCCCCCTTTCCCCCCCCCCCTTTTTTTCTTTTGTATTTTTTTTGTTTTTTCTTTTGTATTTTCTTCGTTGTCCCATGTGGATTTTTATATTTTTACATTTTGATTCAACATCATTGTTATGAATTTAGTAGCAACTTTTAGTAGCAACTTTGAGCACATATGCCCTAATGTAAAGGACTTTAAAAGATGGCCAGATATTGATTAAATTTTCAACAGTATTGGCCAGTTGTTTTATTGGTCAAATTGGATCTAATTTTTAAATTCATATTTTTAGTGTTATATAACATTTATCAATGTAAGTGCATATTTCTGGAAAGTGATTTTAATTTCAAATATTGTTCAGTTAAATGTAAATATAGCGAGGCATTGCAGGATATGAGAACATGTTTTAGAAAGAGTTTTTAAGTAGAATAGCGACTTAACACTATAAGTGCATTAATTAACTAGCATCACATGATGTTATGAAGGTTTTAAAAGTACGGGCTGGATGTGACTATGTTGTCTTTGTCTTTTGTTTCTGAAGAAGGAAACGCATAGCCGTTTCCGAAAACACTAATAAAGTTGTGTTAAGGAAATCTATTTTGCGACCGTTTGTGACTGTTTGCAATAGAAGTTTGGCGGTACTCAGCTTTTACCACTTCGTGTTTTGTGTTTTAAATACTTGATACACTACTTACTAGTATCCTGACAACCTCCTAACCTGACTATTTTTAAGTAAGAACAATAGTTAATAATGTTAAAATCCTGTTTCCCTATCATATTGCGTTACTTTTACTACATCTTATTATTTTCAGCAACATGATGTATTATGCAACCTGTATAATTTCCTTCTTGTTCAGTTATATCTGTTTACTAGTTACATTTCATTTTGATCTGTTTGGAGTTTATTTATTTTTAATTATTTGTCAACTGTTTCATTTAAATTCTTAGCAAAACAGAACCTTTCTCCCATGATTGTCCTCTGAATTTTGGTCAACAAAACAAATGAAATTTGTTCTAGGCCTTACTGCAAGGAATCTGGGTAATATCTTTCATGAATTTAAGACAAATAGGTAACCCCAACCCTCACACACACACACACACACACACACACACACACACACACACACACACACACACACACACACACACGCATGCACGCACACACACACACACACACACACACACACACACACACACACACACACACACACACACACACACACACCACAAGACTTATACTGTTTAGAACACTGAATAACAGAGGTTTATTTATAATTTCTATGATGTCTGCTTTCTGACCAGGATTGTGGACTGATCCATACAAAAACCATTCAGCAACTGTCTGAACTCAAAACTAAACTATTCCCAAAAGTGCAACCCCCCCACATTTTTAGATGACTGAAAACAAAAATGAATTATGTCTGACAGTCAACTAGCTTGTGGCCAAACTTATTATCCAAGCAGATGTGTTACAATGAAGTCAGAATCCTGCAATGACATAATACCTGGCTTGCTGCAGAATGACCATGCAGTTGTATAATGGAATATAGATTAATCTTACTATGCTGAAAGTGATTGCAGACTCTATTGATGTCATGTGTATGTATGGATAAACCTATCTATAGGCATTTTCACCTCAAACAGTGTTAAGTAATCATAAGAGGGGACACATCACCCCATTCGAGAAATACCCCCATAAGATGCCAGTAGCCAACACCCGCACTGTATGCCCCTTGTATCTCCAACTGTCTACATCAATACAAGATTTATTACAAACCTTTGATAGTTCAAAAGGGACAGCAAAAAGTGCATTTCCTAAACTAATTATTTTTGAGGCTATAAATAAAAAGTTATGACTGAAAACAATACACACATTTCCAAATCTTTCTTCAGGTGCTAAACCAATAATTATAACAAACAAGAACTGTAAGGACAGCTGTTGTAGTCAAATAAATCAAAACTCAAATATAATTGGTAAAATTGTCACTTAAAATTATGTATGTACGGTACATGGGTCTCTTCTGTAAACTACAGGCCAGGCCACAGAAAAAGTCCAATACAACAGATACAAATAACTCTGAGATGTTTAACTAAGTACAGCAGAAACACTTACATTTATTTGTATGCTACAAACTAATGGCAATGTATACTTTTAAAACAGATTTCAGCATTCGAACTTGAAATGCCTCATGCTAAGCAGACCCCTTGGGATTCCCTCTCAGACACTGAGGTCTGTGTATAAAATTCATCTGTTGATATCACTGCATTATCTCAGGCAAATTCATTTCTCACTATATCTATTTAAAATAAAAAAAATGGAGCTATAACTGTACAGTCAATCAGATTTTCAGCTGAACTGTGTAGTACATGGCATTCATTTTAAGGTACAGTGTACTTTCCATCATGCATCAAGTTATTCCGATTTATGATTCAGGGCTTATGGCCACTTTATTATTAGCCCCTTTCTTTGCCATGTGGTCTGCAGTGCATTAAAATACTTCAAAACATATCTTGTTATTTGTGATTATATATTCATAATATATATGTACAACTACTATCTGGTTTGAAAGAGAAATAATATTGAGAGTAACTCACCATCCATGTCATTGAAAGATTTCACTAAACTTTTTACTTCTTTTAGGATTCTTATTTCCATCGGCTTTTTTCCCAGCCCGTAATTTTTTAGCAACATGAGAGAAACCCTTCTCTGTTCTTTCCATGGCTGTCCATATGGAGCTGTAATAATACCTAGAGAAAACAAAGACATCTATTAAATCTTTGTTTAAAATACATCTGCCAACATTACTTATCATTCAGAAAAGCTCCACAGTTACAATAATTCATGAAATAGAGTCATAAAAACATTTATTTATTACAATTATCTGCATGACTGTCATTGAAACAGAATTATAAAACAAATCTGTGACAGTCACTGATGGTGACCAGTACCACTGTGTTCCATTTATTTAGCCTACTTACAGGTTTTCTCCCAATACATCAAAATATAAATTCTGTGGTAGAGGAAAAACTCCGCTCGGCTACAGGACGCCAAATATTATCAAAAAATGGATGAGTATAAGTTCCAAAATTGAAGTGGATGATCCAAAACAAAAGTTGGTGAATCCAATAAATTCTTTTATTATATTGTAACCAGTTAAGCGCTTTCGGCTGTACCCCAGCCTTCATCAGAACAACTAAAACACATAAGCAACGTGGTATTTATACACACCCACATCCAATTAACAGCTTCTCATGGAATTTAATTAAATGGTAATCATAATAAAAACGTTAAAATAGGCGCCAAATATTTTAAAAGGCACAGTACTCAATAGTATGTAAACATTCCCCTACACTAATGAAACACTAGATTTATAAAAAACTATAAATAATTATAAATGTGTATGTATATATATATATATGAATTTAAAAATGAAATAAAATAAATGATGAACTTGAATGAACCTCAGCTGGTCCCTATAATACATATAAGTTTCCATATAAAATGTACCAAATATTTTAAATAATGTATATATATATAAAATCATCCTACCATAACAGCAATATTCTAAATGAGAGTTACTCTAAAGCTAAGAAGGGTTTTATGCTGATGAAATCATTGAGACCAGGTGGTCTCGTCGAATCTGTTAAAATTTGCCATTTACTTTCGCACGATGACAATTTCATTTTCCAATCCCCTCCAAGGACAGTAGTATCCACCTGTTCTATTATTGAAAATAAAAAGCTGTGGTCATCACCCTTTTCCATAATGTGCTTGCACAATGCGTTTTTGTTATCATGCTTCCTTATTCTGTATAGATGTTCGTAGATGCGTCTATTAAGCTGCCTCTCTGTTTTACCCACGTAGTGGGCATTGCATTTACTACAGACAACCAAGTACACCACCTGTTTGGTTTTACAGTTTCCCCTTATACATTTAATGGTGGTGTGACAGACGTCATCTAATCTTATACTTATATTGTTGTTAATATATTTACATTGTTTGCAATTGCCACATTTCACCGTGCCTGTAAAAGTGGCTGAATTGGTTTGCATATGATTACCCTTCTCTAATAGAGCTTTCAAATTAGGAGCTGTTTTGTATACACATCTCGGTTTATTACCTAAGATCTGATCTTTATCTATAACACTCAATGTATGCCAATATCTTTCCAAGATATCTTTGATGATGTGTATACTAGGGGAATACATGAGAACACATACCCTACCCAGTGGTGATTCATGTGTACCCTCTCTAGTAGATGGTTTGTAAGTGCCTAATAGCGGAGGATATTTTTTGCCCCATTGTTTATAAACGTAATTTATGACCTCGTTAACCATGTTTTCAGGGTAAGATCTTTTATTGAACATATCTCTGATTATTCCAAGCTCTGTTTCCAGGATGTGTATGTTGGACGACATCCTAGCCACCCGAATGCATTGTCCCTTTAACACATTGTGAAAAACGTGTGGTGGATGATTACTGCTGTAATGTACGTAGTCATTCGAAAAAGTTGGTTTTCTGTACGTACTGGAGGTAAATCCACTTTCATTCTTCCTCAGAAGTACGTCTAGATATGAAATTTCTCGATGACTATACTCGTACGTAAATTGTAAAAACTCCACTGTCTGATTGAGGTATATCATAAATTCCTTCAATCTCTCTACAGATGCTTTCCACAAGATAAAAATATCGTCAAGGTAACTGACGTATTGGGCAATGTCCTTGAAATACGAACTCTTAAAAACACTTTCAGATTCCCACTCGGCCATGACCAAGTTTGCAAAGATGGGAGCACATGAAACTTATATGTATTATAGGGACCAGCTGAGGTTCATTCAAGTTCATCATTTATTTTATTTCATTTTTAAATTCATATATATATATACATACACATTTATAATTATTTATAGTTTTTTATAAATCTAGTGTTTCATTAGTGTAGGGGAATGTTTACATACTATTGAGTACTGTGCCTTTTAAAATATTTGGCGCCTATTTTAACGTTTTTATTATGATTACCATTTAATTAAATTCCATGAGAAGCTGTTAATTGGATGTGGGTGTGTATAAATACCACGTTGCTTATGTGTTTTAGTTGTTCTGATGAAGGCTGGGGTACAGCCGAAAGCGCTTAACTGGTTACAATATAATAAAAGAATTTATTGGATTCACCAACTTTTGTTTTGGATCATCCACTTCAATTTTGGAACTTATACTCATCCATTTTTTGATAATATTTGGCGTCCTGTAGCCGAGCGGAGTTTTTCCTCTACCACAGAACTGTTATCAAAATATAAATGACTGAATTACCAAAGAGTGAACTGGAACGCTGAAAGTCAACTTTGACAAAACTGAAGTATTATCATTGCCAGAATATAAGTAACAGTATAAAAATGTACCAAGTAAATACTTTGTGCCACTCACCTTATTACAAATACAAGTACCTCTCAACCTGCAGACAATGAAAATCTGGACAAAGGCTCTTGAAAGGTAGGTCGGTAAATCCGGACAAGAATCTAGACAGCTAACTAGAATGAAATTTGTATACCTTGAACCATAGTAAAGCTCACTTTCAGTACAATTTAAAAAACAGAAATAAAATGACACAAAACTTTAAACAGAATTGGAATGTAGATGTAAGGCTGTATATGTGCATGGAAGACTGTACCAGCTAAGGCATTATAGGCATTCAGTATAATCTATGAATTAGAATATCAAAGAAGAAAACTGTATAGCCATTAAACATCACTTTGCAAGGCAACAATGGTGCTTGTATTCAATGTGTACCTCAATAAATTAACATCTTTAGGTTCAAGGGAAGGCTTGAGCAAACAGCTGCTGCTTACTATAGTTTAACTAACCTGCTACAAGTACTATCAGTTTTTTCTTCATAATGCTGAAACAAAAGTCCTTTAATCTGACAGGTGATTTTTTTTCACATAATTAAAATATTACTCCACAGGATATTTAAATATATATATGTTATTACAAACTCATTTCTGGACTGTTGATAGTATTACTAGTAAACAGATGATCACCAAATAACAACATGTGTTCAGGTTTTATAATGACTTGAATATAATATTCCTGCAATTTTTGTGACATAATACAACACTGGTTAGATTAGTGAAGGCAATGTACAAGGACTCAATCACACAAGTACACAAAGTGTTCAGACTTACACAAAGATTCCCACTGGGAGTGGGGGTGCATGAAGGTTCAGCTCTGAGCACACTGTTCATCCTGGAGGTGAACCACATCAGCAAACAAGTTGGAGGAGACAGGTTTACAAAACTGTAGATGATAGAGCATTACAGCCTCTGAATAGGAACTTCAGCAAATGACAGTGGTCTTGAATGCAAAACTGAAGACATATGAGATGAAACTGAGTACACACCTTGTGTCTGCAAGGTAAATATCTTAACCTCTATGCCAAACTCCCTCTGAACGCAAGACATTTGCCATAGCATCAAATGGAGGAACCAGATGGAGATGAGAATGAAGATAAAAGGGAAGACAGTGGAACAGGTTAACAGCTTCAATGATCTAGGAAGGCTTGTGAAGCAAAAGAGAAATCTGAATGAGGAGTTGAAGCTAGAATCAAAGGGACTGCAGCCAACTGCCACGGAGTGTCAGGGATAGTGTGTGACAGAAGAATGCTAAAGAAATTGAAAAATAAGGTGTACAAAACAGTGGTGCAACCAAGAATTTTGTATGCTATAAAAACCTGGACAGTGAAGGCAGAGTGGATAAGGAAGCTTGGGGTGATGGAGATGAAATGGCTAAGATGGGTGGTAGGATGCATACTATGAGGCAAAGAAAGACATCAGAGCATAAAACCTAAGTAGGCCCTGTGGCAGAGAAGGCCAAGGAGAACAGTTGATGGTGGTTTAGTCACATATGCAGGAAAGCAGAAGACAATTTTGTTGAAGAAGATTTTGGAGAAAGAGGAAGAAGGCAAGACGAAACAATAGATCGATGGATTATGTAAAAGAAGATGTGTAACAGGCATGACAACCCAAGAAGGTAGGAGAGTTGCACTGAAGTGAGAGAGGGTGTGACTCGCAGACCCCACGGAGAAAATTGGAAAAAGAAGGTTGATGATGTTGACTATCTTGTGAGAAAAAAAGAACAACAGAAAACGACTGTACTAAACTACCACCAAGATGACAGCTCTTTTCCTTTCTTCTTGTCAGTTACCTAACTTCTCTTAGTAAGTACACAACTTTTATTTCTCTTAGCTTCATAAACAGGCACTGTTAATAAAATGTGCCCATATATTCCATCCATATACACATCATATCACAAAAGTAGAAGGGTTTTAACTAAAGGAAAGATGAAGAAAGTTGAAAGAGTGTTCATTCTTGATTGACAAGCACTTGCTCTTCTTTGAAAGCATAACAGAAAAATTACTAAAATAGCCTTCCTGAAATTAAGGATTTTTTTTGCACAGTGCTCACAGATGTGTGCTAGTGAAGTAATTGTAGTCACTCACTACAAAACATACATTATGTCTCATTCTGTTGTAGCTTTTGTGTTGTTTTATCTGCTTAAACTGAAACAGTCCTCATCAACAGCATGAGAACTATTAGTTTAGTTTAAAAGTAACAAGCTTGTAAATAACATAAATTAATTCATAAAAATAGAACAGTTTCAAATTATTTTATGACAGGTATGTGTGTGATTTGGTTGTACACTTTCCATTTATAAAAAGTGTTTATCATGTACTGCTTGTTTTTAGAAAGCAACTATAAAGTACACATTTAATACTGTAGCTTAAATGTTGGTCCTCTGGTTTATTCTGTCTCCACAGAGATAGATTTTCTGTCCCATATACTGCAAGTCCAACAGCAAATCAGTGCACTCTGGAATGCACCCCAAAAGTGAAAACAATTAAAGACTTCACATGTATCACCAGTATGACATTTCTCCAAGATAATAGCAGCAAGTAATAGAATCCTTACTGTAAAATTAAAGTATGACTTTCATTGCAACATACACAATCTTACCATAAGATATAGAGCCATAACTAAGATAGGATGAAGGGGGAGGGGTGACTGCCCAAGATACACAGCTCCCTATTATGCTGTCACAGATGAAGGTTGTCTAATGCATCTCTCTCGAACTGAAAAGCACAAAAAGGCAAACTAGTGAAGTGGCTTTTCAGCGAATTCTTTCCCTGGGAAAGAATTTGTTTGGCTGCTTTCGCTACTTTGCCTTTTCGGCACTCTAGTGTGATCTCAGAGTTGTATATTTAAGTAGGGGGAGTGTAGGGGGCATAGCCCCCCACATTATGTAATGTTTTACAGTTTTTTTTGTTTTGGAACAGCGATTTTTTTTTCCCTTGGAAAAAAATTGCTGTTCTGAGGTTTCAAAGTTGTAAGCTTTTGCGTACATGGGGTCGATTATGTGTCATTCGCTCTTCTAAGTGTGTGATATCATAATATAGACCCAGATGCACACTGTCAGGAGATATGACTGGTAGATGCTGTTGGCACAAAAATGCAGTATTAGAACTGATAAATAAACACTGATACTGCATTATAGCCTGGCTGAAGTAATTAACATAAGTTGTGTATGTGATAGTAACTGCACCAAGCTGGTTGTTACAACTTCTTACAGTTTTAGCAAGCAGCTTGCTACAGTTGCAGGAGACGAGGAGAGAAGCTTTATTTGTTGATCCTCAAGTTTGAGTTGAGAGAGCACCAGTTTTGGGTCTACCCAGGGAAGGCAGATAATCTAGCTGTGGTTCTGGTAATGTCTTACCAGACGGAATCACTGCATACTCCCTAACAGAACACCAAAGCTAGTGCTTCACAGGACCATTCCACAAAACATTTCAGGTCATATCTTTCCTAGATACTGTACATTTGTAACTCCATACCTAATCTGCATCTGCCAAAGTTCAATCATCTGCAAAAATGTTATTCAGTAAATCTGATAAAGAAATATGTTTTTAGTTATATTTTTACCAAATATGTTGCTCAGCAATTACTATTACACATTTTTGTGCACTAGATATCACTCTTTGCTGAGTAAACTTGGAGTACAAACTAAGGCAATTACTAAATTAAAACAAGCATCAGACCCAGACAGCAGGTGCCTAAAACATAAAGACTTCTTAAACACCAGTGAACGCCTGATCAGGGACTTAAGGCTGGGAAGTGGCCAGATATAAAGTTGATTAGGGTCCATATCAGAAGTGAAAGACTTGATAGAGGAGGTCCAGACATATGTAAAACTGGGGAAAAAAATCCAGATTTGTTCTTACAATTTAATGTATTTTTATGCACTTACACCATCTTGCTGTCAGGGTGCTGCAACTCCTATACCCCTACTATTTATGTATACTAACTCTGACACCAGTATTTCTTATAGAATACAGAATACTCCAAGATACCACAACTCAGATTTAGAATTATTACCTTAAATGCACATATTGGGCTGTGATGGATAAGCTGGTTAAACACAAATTCTGGAACCAAAATACAGAAACGGTCAACATAATTACTTGTACATGCAGACTCATTATCTCCAATTGAAAGCATTTGCTAATGAAGAAGAAAAACAGCTAATAACTGTGCAAATGAAAGAATGAAGCCAGTAGATTTCCCTCTGAACAGACTAGTCAGACCTCGCATGATTAATTGTTTGTACCTGTTTGCCTTCAGTTAAAAGCCAATGTTAATGGAAAAATAAACAGGTAACATACTTGCAAATGCAAGGAAGAACTATCAATTCTCATACTTTCATCATTATCTTTCTTTTTCAAGCTTATTTTCTTGAAAAATAATTCCTTGTCTTTAGCATAAACTAAAGACATTAGTCTACACTTGCACCTGTATAAAAAGAAGGCATTATCATATTTTTCCTCTGTATACAATATAATTAATACACTTTTGCATCCTGCCATAGAAGCCCAAAATTGCAACATTGTATTAACTGTAACTTGCTTCCTTATCTTGTTACAGTGTAAAAACTAGGTATATTTCAATTGAAAACAATGTACTTTCTTACATTAATATCACTAGCGTATGCAGCAGTCACTGATAGAACTCCCCCACCTCACATTTAAAATACCTCTAACTACATACTACACACAACTGCTTTATAATTTAACATACAATGTATATTATGAACATTTTTTGCGAATATTAATACAAGCAGACATTTTATTACTTATAATTATTTCCTCAGTCCCTTTAGTATTCTTCTAAACATTAAAATCATAAGGTGGGGTTTATGCTTTTGAGTCTCCCCAACAGTTTAGCACAGTCAGACACTTTTTGCATAACCACAGTTCATATTTCTAAATTACATCTAATGGATCTGATGTTTTACAAATCTCCCATTTATTCACTCATTTCACGCCATTACTGGTCTTCTTCCTGATAATCTGAAGCTTCCAACTCAGGTGTCTGGTTCTGGTCCAGGATATGTTTGAGTTGGCTTTTTTCTGTGGATCAAGCAGATTGGTTTAGAATAGTAGAAACGGTGTCACTGGCAAAGTGTCTCCAGGAGCTTTGTTATTGTCAGAAAAATAAGGAGCAGAGACCCCTTCAACTTGCTGGTTCACTGTTTATTGTCTAAACATTTTATTATCTTAACCTGTTCTACAGCCAAAAATGTCTATGCGCCTCCAGGAAAAAATATTCTGAAGACAGTTGGATATAATAACTTGCACCTTCCTCTCAACATCCCCTGACTACATGGATAAACTTACCTCTTTTATTCTATATGGTGTACAGTAAATAAGCTATTTCAACGATCACTGGTGTCCTCAGTCAAAATCACCTCCTTCTGCTGGTATGATTGCATCTTTACTAATATATGTCTTGGCTGCTTCCTCATGGTTGGATATGGAGGATGCACATGATGTACCCTCTTATTTAACAAACCCTGCTGTGGAACACCAGTCTAGTTGTTTAGTTGTACTTTTATAAAATAGTACAATATGTTCCTTTCAATTTGTCTGGTATAGCAGGAAGTCACATGTTTTCTCTGTTTGCTGTGTCTTCCAACTTACTATTCTGAAACAGGTGTTTTTGAGAAGCCTTATGTTCATTCATTCATTCTTTCCTTCCTTTCATCCTCTGTTTTCTGATGTTTTATCAGCTCATCTGAATAACTACTTAAATCTTCTTCTATTTTTTCATCCTTTTGCTGTTTGACTTTATATTCCTGCAGTGTTTAACTTCCTTTAAGCACCTCAGAGTGCATTTGATGTATTTTTCCTTTAAATTACTAGTAGCCATCTTTTATACTAAAGTTGAAACTTGAAGTGTTTTTTGCTGAATAGTTACAAGTTTCTTCCCACCTTTTTTCTGTTTGTTTTCTTTTTCTCCAAATTTTCCTTTTTGCTAACATCTAGGGATTGGAATTACTAAACAGTAATGGAATTTTACCCAAACTGATAAACTTTTATAGGCTTTTTTTAACAATGTCTCAGTTTTCATTCCATTTTTTAACAATTTCTCAGTTTTCATGCCAAGAAAGCTCTAATCAACCTGTTTCCATCTTGGAAGTGACTATAACTCTATTTCTATCTATCCTGTTGAGGATGGTGTCTATATGTTTGATAACAGTCACCTATTACTAATATTGCAGTTGGTGGATGTAGCCTCAAGTCTGCATCCATGTAACTTTTAGAGATATGAGTAATGGCTATGGGTATGGTGAAGGGGGTATGTTAATATGCAAACTGATGGTTGAGATTTCTTAGTCCTTTATCTAGGAAGCTAATGCAAAGTTCTTTTAACATCCTCCCATAAACAGCTTTCCATGGGACTTGCCTTACTTAATTATCAATATGTATGCAGATGACATTGAACTAACAGCAGGTCACACGTCTATATGTAAGCCAACTACAGCTTTTTAAAACAGTAGCTTTGATTTGTAATTGGTGTACTACTAAGAAATTGATGTTAATACCCCTAAATGTTTTGTAATGTTTTTTAGCAATGCTGAAAGGTTGACTAAGATTTCAGCTCTTTGCATTTCTGACTCCACAGGAACTTTTAATTTCCTTCAAAAGACAACAAAGATATTTAGTTTTACTTATGGATGATTCTCTCAGTTGGTGTTAGGCACTAGTGAAACTTGCAGCCAAGGGGGACCATAGATCTTTCAGGGGCTTCAACCAGATACTATGGGCTTCTGTTGTACCCCACTTCAGCATTCAAAAGTACCAAGATCAGAGCAGACTGTTGGCTGATTTTTATTTTTCTTACTTCCTCCACTGAGGAGGTGATGTCGCAGAAAAGCTGCAATTCATAAGGTCTGCTTCAGTGAAGTAAGGGCCCTGACTGGTTACAGTTCAGAATTGTTTTTTCTTATAAAGGAAGTGAGTATTAAAGAAAGGACCTGACTGGTCCAGTTGCAGCTAGCAGCACTTCCGCATCCACAGAGATGCACCTTTAAGAAGGTACATGCTGTGAGCATTTCTATCTTTACTAGAGTTAATTCTAGTAAAGATTGCTTCCTTTGGACTGAAATGTACTTATCAGAGCATGGAGCAAGGAGCCAAGGACAAGGACTATACGGCGAGGGAAAAGGGATTCAGGACCCCAACCAGCAGGAGTTTCTTCTTTTTTAATTGTCCTTTTAAGGGCACTTAATTTTAAAAATTTTCTGTTTCAAAAGATCTGTAGTGAAGGTCATCTGGAGGAGTACTACAAGCAAGTAATTCAGCAGTAACTGTACAAAAAGGTAAGTTTCTGGGTTCTTTTTGGGAGAATGTAGATTTTTTTTGTATTTTTGGGAAGTGGATAGTTTATCTTTGTTAGATTTTTCAGAATGTCCTGATTGTAACATTTATAAGACCAGTATTTTAAAGTATTTCTGTTTTTTCCCCTCTTTATTTTTGCTTTTGTCCAGAATTCTTGGGCTAAGAGATTGAGAGGTGCAATGAGTGTGTGTGTGTGTGTGTGTGTGTGTGTGTGTGTGTGTGTGTGTGTGTGTGTGTGTGTGTGTGTGTGGTGGGGGGGGGTGTTTCAGAATTATTGCTGAATGTCCGGATTGGCATAAGTTTGTAAAGGCTGTATTTAAAATGTATGTGTATCTGGTTTCATGCCTTCATCCTAACATTACTTTTAGTATTGTCCAGACTTTTTCTTTTACATGGTTGAGAGATGGGGGGTGGGGGCGGTTGTGAGAATATTGATGAATGCCTGGATTTTTATCAGTTTGTACAAGCATTACCTTAAAATGTGATTTTATGCCTTTGTCCTACCATTATTTTTGTGTTTTTACAGATTTTTTTGTGCTAAGAGTTGGGTGGCATGGGGTAGAAGAGATGTGAGAACATTTCTGAATGTCAGTATTAAAATGTGTTCCAGATTTTATGCCTTTGTCCTACAATTACATTAGCTTGGTTCAGGGATCCTGTGCTAAGTGGTTGAGAGATAGGACAGGGGTTGTGAGATTATTCCTGACTGTCCAGATTGGCATATGTTTTCAAAAGCAGTATTAAAATGTGTCCCTGATTTTATACCCTTGTCCTACTATTAATTTTGTCTTCATCCAGACTTCTTGTGCTAAGTGGCTGAGAGATGGGAGGGGGGCTGTGAGATTATTACTGAATGTCCGGCTTGGTTTATGTTTGTAAAAGCAGTATTAAAATATGTCTCTGATGTTACGCCTTTGTCCTGACATTACTTTATGGCTTTATCCAGATTTATTGTGCTAAGTGGTTGAGATATGGGGGGCTGTGAGTCTATTAGTGAATGTCCAGACTGATATATATTTATAAAAGCAGTATTAAAATGTGTCCCTGATCTTATGCCTTTGTCACACCATTTTATATTTTACTTTCTTTACACTATTTGAGCTGAGGATGGGGGTGGAGGGAAGTGAAAGTATTACAGAATGTCCAGATTTTTGTTTGTTAATGCAGAAGTAAAAATGTATCCTTGATTGTGTTTGTCCTATTGTACTACCATTAGTTTTGGTTTGGTTTAGATTTTTTGTGTTAAAGGGTTGACAGATTTGGTGGGGTAAGGGGCTGTGACTATTGCAGAATGTTCAGAGTTTTGCCTGATATTTTTGGTCCTTCATAACAATTGTGGTGGTGCTGTAAAACATTGAGGACTGAAGTTACAGAATAACATATGTGTTTTTGACTTTATAATTTCAAAAAAACCCTCACACTAATGAAGGTTATTTTAGTATCCTTGTATGTTTATAAGGGTACTATTTAAAATCTGTCTCAGGCTTTACACTTCTGTCCAGAATTCATGCGCCAAGAGGTTGGGGTGTGTGTGTGTGTGTGTGTGTGTGTGTGTGAGAATGTTGTTATGTCTAGAAGTTTGCTTGTTGATTTTGGTCTGACCCTCATAAATGTGGTATTCAAGCAAAGCTTTTGATTTTCAGACTTCATGCCCTTCACAAAATGCATGGTACTGCGCAACCTATTCTAGCATCTGTTTAAGTTTGTATGTCCCTGAGTTTACATCTTTTCTTCTACCACTGTGTTTGGCTTTGCCCAGAATTCTTGTGCTAAGAGTGTGAGAGGTGGGAGGGTCGGTGTAATTACCTGTTCCAGACAGTTGTTAATAGGAATATTTTAAGTGTGTTTTTTTTTTTGGGGGGGGTGAAAGATGGAGAACCATTATAGAATATCCTGGAGCTTACCTCGTATGTTTCTTTGCCTTACAACATGGTGTTTTTCTCATCATTGATGCTGCAGTTTCAGTTATTATCCTTCAGAAAATGCATGCTAATAGACCTGTTTAGTAACATCCAAAACTGTAAGAGGAATTTTGAAAATCTATTCCAGAATTTGGGCCTTTGTATTTGAGTTCTTTTGACCAACTGACCACTTTCTGTTCAGTTTTTCTGCCTGTGATACAATAGTAACTGATGTTAAAGAAACAGATGTGCATTATGGGTATATATCATTTTGTAATAATCAATTTTGCTTACAGCTTGCCCTTAAGATCATTGTTTTTTGGTATTGGTTGCCAATTCTTTTTTGCCCACAATCATATAACTAACATGACTTTTAGGAGATAACGCATTTTTCTGTTATATTATTTGCCTGCATTACAGTTCTTTTTGCCTACTGGCCACTGTTACCCTTCAGTCTTTCTGCCTGCAGTACAATGGTAAGTGATGTTAATGAAACTGATGTTACGTACTTTTAGGGGTATAGTATTTTGTAATACATTGTTCGTGCTCGCTGCATGAGTCCAGAATGTTTGCCTCAGTGGGTTTATCAAGTAAATCTGATGGGTAACATTCTACTATTGTCACATGGAACTTTACGTTTACCAGATTACAACCATAGCAATAGTCACCCTTAGAATAAGTGTACAGAATGCTAGCCTGTTAAAGTGTACTATCTCACTTACTTTGAGTAGGAATAATGAGGTGAGGGGAGAACAAAGAAAGTGGTATGGAACACCCAGAATGTGGTACTTTTTAGTAAAATTACAAAAGAACCCGATGTCTGAACAGGTGGTAATTCTACTTTGCTTCCATTCCCAGTTAGACATGAAGTACATGTATTTGTCAGGAGCAGTAAAGAGAGATGTGCAGCAGCAGAGGAATGAAGATGCAAATAGGCAGTAGGGCTCCATTAGGAAATTTGTCTGTGAGCCATCAGAGAAAAAAGATGCAGCAAAAAGTCTACCTGCAGTAGAATGTAGATCTTATTGATTTAATTTCTCCAAGTCTTTTGAGTTTCTAATACCATGACAGGAATGGAAGCGATTCCTAAGTCAAAGTATGATTTAACATTCGTGAGATTACTATTGTTTCAATTTTTGATGTTAGCCAAAAATAATGTTCTCAGCACCCTCAATGTGCCCAGAACTGACTCCTCCTGCAATTCATACAGTTACATGTATCGGTAGCATACCTAAATATGACTGCAAATTATTTTTTATGAAACCTATTGCTCCTACTAATATTGGACTGTCTAGATAGCCTTATTCCACATTGCCCTTGTTTCTGACTGCAAATCCTGGTATTTTATGACTTTATGTCTCTCTGTATGTAAGGCACTGAGTCTGTAATCACTGGGTGCAGCATTTTCAACGATCAATGATACTTTTGGCTTCGTTTCATGAACTACAATATCTGGTTTTCTCGCATCTATTTTTTGAACTGTTGGTAATGGGTGTTCCCATGTGATACAAACTTCATCATTTTTTATAATGCTTTATGGCTCATGTTTACAATGCTTCTTAGCTCCTTCAATATTATAATGTTTGCACAATCGTCAATGTAACAGTCTTGCCACATTATTATGCTTTTCAGTATACATGCCTTCTACCATTAGTGTATCATACCCAGCAACAAGATGTGCAACTGTTTCCAATTCTATTTTACAAAACTTGCATTTGTCTGTTTCTATGACATGTTTAATGGACTTTGTAAACCAACGTGTACGCTATTCTGGGCCACCAATATTTGCCTTTCATCTTTTGACTTAAATTCACCTCTCCTTAACCATTCCCTGCTTTAGATCATGACTGACATGAGGTTGTTCCAGTCTTCTGTACTGCAACTATATTTATGCATTTTCCACATTTCTTGTCTTCTCATCTGATACTTCACCTTTTATATTTTGGCAAAAATCAGTTGCCTGATTTTTATCTGCTTCTGGTTTGATTTCCATTCCCGTATGACACCAATATGCTTCTGCTAAATTAAGCAGGGGAGCCATCTTAGACTTGTTCTCCTTATGCTTTAAAACTTTCACTATGTCTGGATCTTGTGAGGTCAGCAGATATGTATGCTATTCTGTGATTGTGGATCTATACATGTAATCAGTTTCGATGAGGCCTATACCTCCTTCAGAAGAGGGAATATATAATCTTGGTATACACTGATTTTTATAATTAAGTCTAATGTCACTGAGATGACACAAGATTCTGTCCTTAAAATGTCTATTGGTTTAAACAACATAGAATCCACAGCCAGTAGACATTTTAAGGACAGAATCTTGAGTCATCTCAGTGACATTAGACTTAACTTTCAGACAAATGCTCTATCACAGAATACTCATAAATATCCTGGCTACACAAGTTTTTCTTTTTAGCCTTGGAAAAGGTACAGGATAGATAGTATAAGAGGTGGAGATCTATTTAATAAAATGGAAGCTATAGAAACACGCTGGATAGCTGATCTACAGGCAGATAGGAGCCCTGGACTAAGTGGAGTGGTTCCTTTAAAACCAATATTGAAGGGCAGGAAGTTCAGGAGATAGTTTGATTGGATTGGCTACAACATAAGAAGGGGAAGTGTTTTTAATTCAAACAGGATCTGATGAAGGCATAGCCAAAAGCGCTTATCCTATCTGTTTGGAAATACTTTATTTTATTTGTCTGTTATTAAAGAATTTTGTGGTGATATTTTATACTATTTGACTACACATTTCTCTCTCCATGGTGATACTGCAGCATGTTTATTTTTATGTGATGCCTTGTGTTTTTGTGGTAAGACTTCATCTGTTATTAATTAACTGCACAGTAATATATCCTATTTACTTGTGTTATATTTCATGAATTTTTATGAAAAGTCACCATCACTGTATTCATTTGTTTTATCAACCTTCTAACTTTTTGGTTTTATTGATTTTCTGTAGTCTATTTCTTTCATTGATCTTAAAATGTTTGTCTATTTCTGTTAAATTAAGCAACTCTTCTCTTAAATCGTTTTCTTCTAAGCTAAGGGCTTTCTTTGTTCTCCATTTCCTGTGGGTGTTCTACAGAAAGTTCCAGAGCATCTTCCTGTGCCACATTCTCTTCAGTTTCATCCTGTGTCATCCATTGTTCTTTCAAATGGGAACTCACTGGCCTATCACTCCACATCATTGACTGCATCAGAGTTGCCACAGTTTCCTATTCTTTCACTTGCTGTGCAACTCCAACTGAACTTTTGTACTGGTTTCCTATGGAAGGCTCCAAAGTATCTTCATATGGCAACTGGTCAGATGTTTCCTGGTCCACTGGTTTCCCCTTAATTTGAGGATCCATTGCTCTGTCCTCCTGTGATGTTATCAGAGTTAGATTTTCTATACTAAATCCTGCACTTCACAGGTAATCCATAGCCTCAGTTTTTCTTTCTTTAACTTCTCCATTACTAATCCTCTTTTCTACTTTTCTTGTTTATTTTCTTATTTTTGTATTGTAACATTTTCCATATCCAGATGGCTTTGCCTGTATTTCTCAAGTATCTTTGGTACTGCTCTTTTTGTGCAGATTAGTTTTGCTTTCTCCTTTGCATTAAAACCAACTCAGTGTGATTCCCGTATTCTTACCATAGAAGGTCCCCACTATGTTGCAGCTGCACAACAGGCTGTCCCATGTGAACCTACTGCTATTACCATGGAATAATTTATGTTAACATCTGAAGGTTCAACTTTACAAGTTCTACCAGGATTACCAGACTTTGATACAGAAGCAGCCCGTCCTCCTGTAGTGACAAAAGTAACGTATCCAGTGACTTGTACGGAGTGTTGGGTGTGTCATTTGAGGATCTAGGTACTAGGGCAGACTTGATAAGGGATGATTTTAGGGTAGCTGCCATCCAGCATGGACCCATGCAAGTGATGTTACAACAGTTCCCAGTCAATGAACAAAAAAGAAGATTTGGATCAGAGAAATATTTCCACATGCTGCCAAATGGAGAGAGAGCAAAACAGACTTGGTTAACATATTCATTCTCAAAAGATGCACCATTTTGCTTTCCATGCAAATTGTTTGGCCATTCTTTTTTTTTTCCATAATCAATCTTTATTATTTTTTCCAAGTTATCATACAATATTACAGAAAACCAAGAAAACAAACAATTCCCAAATGAAACTTATAAAAACAATACTACAAAATATATACACTATGTACATGAATGCTTCCATCAATTAAACAAGGTCAATATAAAAAGATAAGAACTTCTGACAGGAATATTAAAAGATCATTTGTCAATATACTAAATAATTAATGCTGAACAAAAATTTAAACATATATGTCCAGGGGTTAAAGTGGATTTTGAACATTAACCCAACAGAATATTGAAAATTTTCTCCCATATTTTCAGATTATTTATGTTTTTCCTATGATCCTTAATTAATAATTTATGAGCTAAAATATGTTTTATTGCTAAACCTTTAAAGTTATCCCATGAAGTTTGGGATGGATTCAACCAATTTGTAGCTATATAAAGTTTCATTAACAAGAAAATATTTATAAGTATAATTATTTGGGATTTATCCAAATTATTTGGGGGGATATGTAGGATCACAAATTCCCAAGAAAGTGTAGAGTGTTGATAACCCATCTTTTGTAATTGAATTTTTAGGGAATTCCAAAGTTTATATATGCATTTACAGCTCCAGAACATGTGCAAGAGGTCAGCCACTTGATCATTACAGTATGGGCATTTAGGTGAATTTTTAGAATTGAATTTATGCAGGCTAAGACGAGTATAATAAGCATTATTAAGAATCATCAATTGGGTAAATAATAACTTCTGAAGAGATATTGATTTTATAGTTAAGTTAATTGCTTTTAGTATTTTATTATCTTCTATCAATGGTATTTTTTCCCTCCAGTATTTTGATAACAGTATTTGATTTTGATATTTCAAGTCTTTTACCAATTTATATGTAGAGGTTATATATTTGGAATCTTGTATAAGAGTTTGCCATAAATTTGAACAAATGGTTAAATCTTCATCCTTAATTCTAACATCACTAAAGAAACTTATAGAAAGATCCTTTAACTGTCTAAGTATAATTAAATAAGATTTAGGAAGGTTCGTCTCCTTTAAAATATCATGTATTGAGAAACAGAGATAAGGGTACATATCAATTAAAGTTAAATTAACTATAAGTGGAAATTTTTTAAGATTTATCAGTTGACTATTGATTTTCAAATTTGGGTTCTTGTGAAAGGGTTGAAAAGTCATCATATGTTGCAAGAGATTTAATGATTGAAAAAAGTTTTGTATCAATGTTATGTATAATCTAATATGCTCCATTAAATGATATAATTTAAAATTGTCTTTATTTAAAAAGGGTAATGCCTTGGGGTTAATATCCAAACTTACAACATGTTTATAATTCAGAACCAACCAATTTGGTGCCCATTTACTACTGGCTGTGTCAAAGTTAGTGATTCTTAAAATCCTATTAGAATTTGTTATTAAGTAATATAATTCAAAATTAGGTAAATCAAGCCCACCTTTATTCTTCGGAGTCATCAATTTATCATAAGATATTCTGGTTTTCCTAGGCTCCCATATAAATTTAGCCAATTCCGTATGAATCTGTTTAAAGAATTTCTTAGTAATTAACACTTGACTAGCTCGAAAAATATATAATATTCTGGGGAGTACATTCATTTTAATAACTGAAACCTTTGCCATTGTTGGTAACTTTAAATTATTCCATCTTTTTAAATCAGACAATATATGATCCCAAATTAATTTAACATTATTAACATAGAAATCTCTATTATCTGTGGAAAAGATAATACCCAAGTATTTTATTTTCTCTTCAGATTTTATATGTCCTACCAATGGTAAAAGCGAAAAGGGTTTTAGCGTTTTTAAAGGAAATAAATTGCTTTTTTTAAGATTTATTTTGTAGTTGGATATCTCTGCAAATTCCTTCACCGCTTTCAAAATTTTCTTGGTATCTGAGATAGGTGTCGTACAGTAAATATTAAGGTCATCCGCAAAAGCAGCCATAGATATTTTAGTACCATAGATTATTGGTGCATTATAATATGTATTTTGTTTAAAATGTAAGAATAAAGGTTCTAAATATAAATTGAATAAAATAGGAGATAAAGGACAGCCTTGACGAGTTCGGTTTTTGATTTGTATTCTTTTGGAAAATTTTTTATTAATATATAAAGTTGTGTAAGGGTTGTCATATAATTTTTGTAATGTTGAAATAAAATCTTGAGGTATATCAAAATATGGTAAAATATCAAACAAAAATTTTAAATTAACTCTGTCAAAAGCTTTTTGTGCATCAATTATAATGCATACACATTAAAATTCCTATAATTGGCATAAGAAATTAATGTATGAAGTGTTAAAGTATTATCGGTAGTTTGTCATGTATTTATAAATCCAGCCTGTTCATTAGATATTATTGAATCTAAAACCTTCTTCAACCTATTTGCTAAAATAGAGGTCAAAATTTTCATATCTATATTTAAAAGTGAGATAGGCCTGTAATTATCCGGGTTTAGAAAGTCTGCATTTTCTTTAGGTATAAGTATTGTACTAGATGCATTAAAGTGAGGATCATTAACTTTATTATTGATTATATAATTAAATACATGTGAAAGTATTTTGCCAAAATTATCACAGAAGGTTTTATAAAACTCAGTAGTCAGACTGTCCGGTCCTGGTGCTTTATGAGATTTCAACTTTTTAATTGTGTCTATTATCTCCTCAGAGGAGATTGGTTTGATTAAATCTATTTGGTATTTTCACCTATTTTCGGAAAAATAATTTTTTGTAGAAAATCATTATTAGTCTTATTTGTAGGTAATACCTGATGGTCTCCATAAATTTGAGAAAGTATTAATTCAAAGGTATTCATAATATCTTCGGATTTTGAATATCTTTTATTATTAAACTGTATTTCGGGAATTTGAGAAGGTGTTTTCACTTGATTAATAATACGAGTTAGAGCCTTTGATGGGGTTTGAATATGGTTAGCTTACTTTACCAATAATTTATGTTCATGAAATGACAACCTACTATTTTGGAACATAAAAAGATCCTTTTGATATTTTAATAGTTCTGTTTCAGTTTGTTTATTATAATCCCTAATTAAATCTTGATCTAATACCTTAATTTTAGTTTCCAATCTTTGTATCTATCTATCCTGTGTTTTTTTTATAAAACGTAGCTTTTTGAATAAAAATCCCCCTTACTTGTGCTTTGGTTGTCGCCCACTCAATATCGGGTGTATGTTGCTGTTTGGAGAAATTAACTAATAGAAGATTAAGAATAGCTTGAATTTCCTGAATTATATCCTCCTTATTTAATAAATTTGGATTTAAAGACCAATTATACCCTCTGTGTCTTAGACTATTACTGATGTCTTTATTAAAACTTAATGTAATTTTAGAATGATCCGATAAGTATCTAGCTTGTATATGCACATAGGGATCAGAATTAATTAGTATCTCAGAAATCAAGAAAAAATCTATCCTAGACCACATCTTATGACAACTTGAGTAAAATGTAAAGTTGTTAGTGTTATATTTATTATTTACATATTTAAAGGGATCATATAATTTAAAATCAGCTTTAAGTTCACTTAAAGCTATTACTCCTTGATTATTGAAAGACCTATATGAGCTTGATTTATCCATTTTAGGATCTTGATACGTATTCCAGTCACCTCCTATGATTATATAACAATTGTTATATTGATTCAGAATAGGGTAAAGTGATGCTATAAAAAGCTGCTGATTAGTACATGGTGCGTATATATTAAAAAGTAAAACAGGTTTATCAAAAGGGGTGGATGACAGAATAACATCACACCATCTTCCCTCTTTGTCTATTTTGGAGTCTAAAATATTACCTTGATACTGATTTTTTATAATTATAGCTACACCCGCACTATTAGTTTTCCCTTCTGAGGCTACTACCTCTCTAATCCATTTTTTTCCCTTAATAACTGCCCATTGGTCATTGGTCAAGTGAGTTTCTTGAAGTAAAATAAAATAAGCCTTAGCCTGCAAAAATAAATGAAGAAATAATTTCCTCTTCTTCATGTTCTGGAGTCCTTTAGTGTTCCATGAATCTATTATCCACATACTAAAAACCTTAATTTGTTAAAGTGTACATTAACTTTGAAAAACTGTAATAAAATCAAATATGTTTGCAGAATATGTATTGTCTCGAAGCATTCTAGAAATCCCGTCCCACACCAGTGCCTAACCACTATACCCCTGGACCAGGACATACATAGGTTGTTTGCGTGATTAAAAATTTTCTGATTAAATGACACTTCTAAATATTCATTCTTTACCTTAAAGTATGTAACATCTATAACATGCAAAAAACCTATAACTGGTACAACTAAATCTACAAAGTCTAACCAAAACATTCCCTAAAAAAACACTGCTAAGCATCTACAACTCTTGATCAATCTATTTGTTAGAAAATATCAAGTAGAAAAGTCCTAACTACACATAAGATTATTAATTTCCCTCTCCAATAATCTCAAATGTTTACTTAGTGTTAACAATCAGTTGTGTCTCAATAGAATAATCCCAAAGAATATAACTAAAAGGTTATTAACCTTCAAAAATGAGACACTACCAGTGTTAAATAATACAATTATTAACTTATAGATAATTCACAAAATGTACTGTCACTTAAGAGAAAACCATAGAAAAATTGAGTAACCAACCACTTGGGTATTGTATGTAAATCATACATTGTTTATATAGACCAACTTTATCTGAGACCTTTAATATCGGTAAATAAAATGAATAAAGTGAGAGCTTGAACTTTATTTTAATGGCTAAGATGGTTATATCGTATAGTATTAAATAAGTAATATATCCAACATGTCATACAGTAGCCACAGTGTAATAACTACTTTTATATAAACCATGCCTATACTAAAATCAATAAACCAAAATATATACTTAACTGTCTTATGTATATTAATGCCTTGAATCCAAATGTTAAAAAAACAACAAAAAAACGAACATGCCCTCCTAATAAAGGAAGTCTAACATTGTTGTACCCAATAGCATCTACAAGATACCCCACCATTAGACCACCTCACTAGCTAAATAGAGGCATATTAGTATACAAGACCAATTGTAACTTATATTATACTAATAAATAATCCAAAGGTAGACAAACCAAGAAAAAATCTTTCTGTAGCCAGACGGTAAGCAGGGAACACACTGTGCGCCCACCTATGCAAATATAGTCCTAACTAAATGGGAGGAGGACTTCATAATAAATTCTGAGTACAAGGAATGTTGGACATTGTATCGTTTTTTTTTGACATTGATTGTCCTTTTTGATAGAGGTATTGAAAATTCAGTGAATTTTTCAACTATATTAATAATTCAACCAACTTTCTGAAATTTACATACAACCTTTCCAGGGACAACTACAATATTTTCCACTTCACCCACCTCACCCTCACAGAAAAAACAAAAAAAAAAAAGGGGGGGCAGTTGTGAGGTAGTAAGATGACCAACCAGAAAGTGAAGATTTTTTGGTTGAATGTAATATATTAAGTAAAATGTTTGAGGAGAGGGGCTATCCACATGATTTTGTGACAAATTTGAGAATAGAAGTTGAATTAGGTCAACCTATAAAGGGACAGAAAACTGTCAATAGAATTATAAATGAAAATAATATGGATATTGATTCTGAAAGCAAGTATGAACAGGCCCTAATCATGGAATACAATGGACTAAATTTTATCAGATCTAAGTAGTATTAACAATTTAACACCCAAAATTGTATATAGGAACTCTAGGACCATCAAGGAAATTTTAGAGTCCAATATTAAGGAAAACAAAATAAGTTATGGAATTGATGGACAAATAAGACGAGGTAGTTATAAGTGTGGTCACTGCAATCAATGTGAATACAGAAATAAGTGTCCCTAGTAGAAACAAAGTCATAAAAATAAAGACACTAATGCTTTATATAGGCACACAAAGGATGCTAAATTTGATTTTTGTTATTGAACAGGTAAAAGGGATACCAGAGGTGGTTTATGGGAAGAGAGGGTTGGTTACAGAGAACTTACTAAAAACCTGGACTTAATGATGCCATCTCTATAACCCCAGTACTCAAATTAAAAGCTGCAGATTTATAATAAAGAAATATATCTTTGTAATTAATTCAATAATAATAATTGAGAGGCTTTATTAAGGCTAAGTAAAAATAATAAAAAGTAAAATTAACTAAATTAAATAATATGTATTTATTTTTGATTTTTTTTTTTTTTTTGTTTTTTTTTTATGTAGAGTAAAAGTAGTACTAATAGAAACAAATCAGGAGTTTTATATATATTCATTTATTTATATTATATCAAATTCAAAAGAAAATGTATGTATATAGTATATGTTATATGTTTATTTTTAAGTTTTTAACAACAAGGACAGTGTAAATTTTTTTTGTTTTTGCACACTCTGGCTAGCTGGGTAAATGTTTATTATATATATATATATTTTTGAATTTGATTGATTCATTATCTGATGAAGTCAGTCACAGTTGCTGAAAACAATAATTAATTTAAGAGCGTTTATTTTGCCTTTCTACTCTGCTGGTTGCTATTTGGAAGTATTAAAATATTTGGACCTTTGCTGGTGTGTTCCCTGCTTACCGTCTGGCTACAGAAAGATTTTTTCTTATATTATACTAAAATACTCTGGTCTGTATTAACTTTATATACTATATATGTTTCATTTTACATGACAATCAGTATTTACCACTAGCATATCAGTAACCATATCTGCTCACATTTACCTAAACATTGTACTTTGAGGGATATGTGTCATACAAAGTGTGTACCATCCCAACAGACCAAAACAAACACCATCAAATATATTTACCTTGTATTTTTTTCTTTTTTTTTTTTTTCTTTCCTTTCCTTATTCTTACATACCTGCACGAGTTCAGGATACATTCTAACCATTAGAAAATGATCTAATCACTTTAAAAGTCTCTAACTATTAATATTATAGTCTGATTTACTTTTTTTCCTTCTTTTTGCAAAGATTTCCGTCTTCCAAGCCTGGAAAACCTGCCTTCGGCTTCGCGACGGGGGAACCATTAAACGAACGGACATCCGGATGCGCCACAGCAAAAACGAACCCTCAGGAGCAACAGAAGCATTTCCTGTTTGATCGTTGGAAGAAACAGCTTGTGAAGGCCATAAAGTATCGGAAATGCTTCGCAAACGATCAGGAGCTATAAAACGAACCATTATCTGATGTCCAAGAGGCCTGGTGAACTGAAAACTCAAACAAAGGATTATGAAGCCTCGAGTTGCAGCAAAAAACGAATCCAACCTCAGATGTTGTGATAACCGGATCGGAGAGCCATATTAAGATTCTGAAGCAGGCAGAGACTTAAAAATCATCAAAAAGGTAGATTTTGCTTCTTTTTTTGTAGAAACTGAATATTTGGAACCATCAACTGTAAAAGTTAATGTGTTAGGGTATTTCATTTGGAATTTAATCTGTTTTTCGATGAGAAACTTACAGTAAGCAGATAAAGCTTGTCTAGCTTGTCTTATTTGCAGTGGCAAATCCTGAGCCATAGAAACTTTATTATTGTACCACATGATAAAACCTCCGTTCTTTTTTACAGTTAGAATTATTTTATTCACATCTTGATAGTTAAGTATTTTTACATACACTGGTCTTGGTATATTTAAAGCATGTGATTCTCTCAAAGCTCTATGAGCTCTCTCAATTATTATTTGTTTAGCCATGTCAGAGTCATTGAACAACGTAGTAAATATTTGAATAATGGATGGAATTAATTCATTGTATTGGATTATTTCCGGTATCCCTCTGATAATTATATTATTTCTCCTGGATCTAGCCTCTAAGTCCACAATTTTAGCTTGCATAGAATGAATATCCAGATCATGAATATCAGTTTTTTTAGCAAGCATTGTTATTTTGTCTTCATTCTGATATTCTTGCTTCAGATCTATCTATTCTCTCAAGAATTTGAGTACAAGTAATACCAAAAGATTGTTCTTGATTAGATAGCTCTTTCAAAGCTTCTTGGATGGGCAACAAAGCGGTTTTAATATCTTCCATATTTGTTAGTTGGTCCGGTTTATTTTTAATTCCAGATTTTAAAAGTTCCTGCTGTTTTGTCACCTTCTGCCTTTTCGAAGTTAAATCTTTTTCTGGTGATTGATGTTCTGACAGTTTGGTTTTTGTTGTTGTTATATCCATGCTTTTATCTTCTTTTGACATTATAAAGCAGAACAACACTTACTGTAGCTTAACAGTAAGTAGACCAAGTTTGTTGATCAGACAAATCCTTTGTTTAACACTCTCTTCAGAGTCAGTCAAACAATCAGTTCTAATCCTGTTAAATTCTTCAATTTCTCTAAGGTCATTCACCTCTCAAGCGATATTTGAATGTAGTAGATTAATTTTACCCGAAAATTGTTGTTATAAAACTCGTAGTATAACTTCAGGGTTAAATTTTCCTCAGGATAAATGAAGAGCTGTAGATATGCAGTGTTCACAGAATGGCAGCCATCTTTGAATCTGTTTGGCCATTCTAATCACCTTATCTAGTCACGTGGTTACAGGGCATGGCAAGAGATGTCCAAAGCTTTACCCTGCAAAAGACTGAGTACCAAAGCGTGCAGCATGCATGCTCAAGTGGATGGAACTGGATAACAGACAAAAGAGTAGACAGACTGTGGATGACAGGAGACAAGCAGTAGATAGAAAAAGAAATTACTCACTGGTATGGTGTGTTAGAATGCATTATAGCCGCTGTCTAATACCCGGCGGAATGGAACATGGCATTCATTAGGATGAGAAATGCACTGTACACACATGGCAATATCAGTTTCTTGGGCCAAGTACAGCTGTTGTCACAGTTCGATTCTGTTGTGGCTGAAAATTTGTGTCATATCAGGAATAAAGAAGTAATGGATCATTATCTGCGGAAGGGCATACAGAATGAAATTATCCAGATGATCTCAAACCCTACTTTAAGGACTATTGTAGGGAAGATGAAGGATGCCAGACACATCTCTGTGATTCTTGACTGCATGCCAGACATCAGCAATCAAGAGTAAATAGAACCATAGGATCATAGGAGGTTACTAGGCTAATGGCCGTTGGGCTCCTACAAGCCTAGCCAATAGTTTATTCCCAAAAAAGAAATGTCAAATAACTGTAGTAGTCAGGTATGTGGACATTTCAAAGACTGCAGCCACAGTTGAACACTTTTTAGGATTTGTGCCTGTGAATGATATCACCGGAGCAGGACTTACAGATGCACTTTTGACTCTGCAACATCATCAGCTGGACATCAAGGATAAGGGAATGACAATGAAAGCAATATGAAAGGGAAACAAGCTGGAGTGCATGCTCAGATAAAACAGATGAATTAAAGTGGATTTGATGTACCATGTGTCTGCCACAATTTAAATCTTATAGTTAGTGATGGAGAATATTCATCACTACAGGCAATATCTATCTTTGGATGTCTGCAGAACATTTATGTACCCTGTTCAGCATCAACAAGCTGTTGACAGATCTTAAAATGACACATAAATATCACTTTAAAAGCCATTGTCTGAGGCACTCTGTGAATGAAGAATAGACTCTGTCAAGGCAGTAAAGTTTCTCCAAAGACTCCAAAGGGAGTCATGGAGGCATTACTGGAGAAATGTGAAGCTTTTTGTACAAGTGACACTGCAACTTATCAACAGACAAAGGGACTATGCTTGGAACCTATGGCCCATCATTTTATTGTATGTTTACTGGTTTGGTATGATGTTCTGACAGAGATAAATCATGCAAGTAAAGTGCTCCAGAGCCATCAGTTGATATTTCTACATTTATCAAGGTGCTGGTGTCAACTATGGTCTTGCTGAGGAACTACATAGAGACAGGATTTCAACGTGCCATGGTTGAAGTCACCAGGATAGTGGAAGAATTGGATGTGAACATCACATTTCAGGAAAAGAGGCAGGGGAAAGTAAAGCATTTCTTTGACCATGAAAGAGAAGATGAGATGGTACAGTACCCAAAGGTAAAACTACGTGTAGAGTTCTTCAATGTGCTACTGGACACAACACTACAGTCATTTACTGACAGTTTGAGCAGCTTTCAGAGTTTGATAAGGTCTTTGGATTTTTGTTAAATATTAAACCTTGACTGAAGTTGTGGAAGATGCCTTGGTCCAACACTGCAAGGCTCTGAAAGAGCAATTGACAGACAGGATAAGTGGCCACTGTGACACTGTCAATTATAACATTGGACATAAACCGAAAAGCCTTTCTCGAATGCTTGACACTGAATCATCACCACTGACTGTGTTAAATTTCCTCATTCACAACCAATTACAAAATATCTATATAAATACTTATATTTCACTGTGCACTTATTTGACTGCACCTATTATAGTGGCTACTGCAGAATGCAGCTTTTCTAAATTCAGATTCATAAAGACATGCCTACATTCATCAATGAGTTAGGAGAGAATGACAGGCTTAGCTGTGCTGTCAGCTGAGCATGAAGTGGGACAAGGGTTGTCATACAGCAGCCTCATTAGACGTTGTTAGTATGAAAATTCATAAGATGCCAGTAAAACTACAGGTATGTGCACATATAGTCTTTTAGAATGCTGTATGGAAGCAACTTTCAGGTTACACCTTAACCTGGCTTGTATAATATTGTGTTATGTATTTACTCTGATTTTTGCTTACTCCACCAGGTAGGACCAAGTAGGACAATGAAGACAAAAAAAGCAGCAAGATTTGTTGAGACAAGGGCAGCTCGAAGAGACAGAATTTGTTGAGGTGACAGATAGGAGTGTCAGGATTTGTCATGCAGCAAGGGCAGTTAGGAGCTGTAGGATTCATCATGAGGTAAGGACAACTAGGAGTGGCAGGATTCATCATGAAGCAATGACAGCTAGAAACACAGGAAGAACCAAAATTACCCATATGGCACAATAAAAGTAGCAACAGTCTGATAAGCTGAGGAGCTAACTGCACTCTCTAGATAAATGACACTCTGGTGTCTGTCATTTGTGTGCTTTTTGACTTCACCTGTTTCTCTTTGGGTTTGAATCTGTTTGCCAGAATTTCTGTAATCCCCATAGCTTTCTCCTGTATGTTTTGTATCTCTAGTCTTTTCTGTATGCCTGTCCCATGGTTGTCTTATGTGTCTCTGTAGTCTTTTTGTTCTGCATGTTTGTAGCTGTCTTTGTGTTTTGTGTGGTGGGGTCAGTCTGTCTAATGTATCTTGTGTATTATGGTCAGTCTGTCTAATGGACCTTGTGTGGTGGGGTCCATATGTCTAATGCATCTTGTGTGGCGGGGTCAGTCTGTCTAATGCATCTTGTGTAGTGGGGTCAGTCTGTCTAATGCATCTTGGGTGGTAAGGTTAGTCTCTCCAATGCATCTTGAATGGTGGGGACAGTCTGTCCAGTGCATCTTGTGTGTTTTAGTCTTGCTGTAGTGCTGTCTTTGTCTTGCATGTGGGAGTCTGTCTCTGTTCAGTCTTGCTGTAGTGATGTATTCATCTTGTGTGGGTGTCTCTGTTCAGTCTTGCTGTAATGTTGTCTTCATCTTGTTTGAGTACCTCTGTTCAGTCTTGCTTTAGTGCTTTCTTTGTTTTGTGTGGGTGTCTCTGTTCAGTCTTGCTGTAGTGCTGTCTTTATCTTGTGTGGGTGTTTCTGTCCTGTGTGTGAGAGTCTGTTTGGGTGTTACTGCCATTTTTGTGGGAGATTGTGTAGGTGTGTCTTTTCCAAGTGTAGGAATCTGTGTGGGTAGCTCTGTCCTGTCTGGGTGTCTTTGTGTACCTCTGTGGGACTGGCTACTTTGATGTGGTACAGAGGCTTGTTGTAATGTAACATTGCTGCTAAATGCCAGTCACCTGTGCACCTCTGTGGGACTGGCTACCTTAATGTGGTACAGAGGCTTATTGTAATGGAACAACATTGCTGCTAAATGCCAACCACCTGTGCACCTCTGTTGGACTGGCTACCTTGATGTGGTACAGAGGCTTGTTGTAATGTAACAACATTGCTGCTAAATGCCAATCACCTGTGTACCTCTGTGGGACTGGCTATCTTGTTGCGGTACAGAGGCTTGCTGTAATATTACATTGGTACTAAATACTAGTCACTGTGTGCATATACAGTCTCTGAGTGTACTAATACTTTATACAGTGAGAGTTAAAAGGTGCTGGGTGATCTTGATAGCAAGGGGGGATGGCAGAAAAATGGTCAGGCCTTACATCCTCCTGGGTAGGACCCCAAAATTGAAACTTGTTGATGGCCCCCAAAATGCTAGCACTGGCCATGATAACTCAGTCTCCTTTCATAATCTTATAGAATCTATAACCGCTAAAGTTTTACAACAGCTAAAGGGGATCTACAAGATTTTGCAGCTGAGGTTCAGGGAAGAGCCATAGATGTTTTAATTACTAGAAATGAATATGCTCTACCTATCACAGTCCACTTGTTTGGGCAAAATACAACCTTTTTACAAACAAACGAAAGTAAGATTTTTAAGATTCATATACTTTGCCAAACTTATATAACATCATGGCTTTTTTATATAGAAGACAAACTACCTATTACTGTTAGAGCCACATACTTTCTCACCACTCTTATATTTAAATTATTCAAACACAGATACTGCCCACTACTGACAGACTCCTTAACTGGACATGGTTCTGCATACTCTTCCGGTAGCAGGACCAACATGCAAAAAAATCATTCAACAAGTTACAGCCAGCTACCTGGAACATGCTGTCATTTCACTTTTTAAAATAAAACTGAATTAATAACTATCTTAAGAATGTAAATGTGCATATTTTTGGAATTGGCCCCTTGGCACAGAAGGATAAAGCCCTGATTATGCCCCAAATAACCCATGTTTTAGTAGCGACATGGACACTGGAGGGACCAGGTAAGGGAGGATCAGAATGAGTGGCCAATGCCAACTTGGCCATACAGGGGGGAGGCAGCTTTTCTGACAACACCTGCAGGAACTCATGTTTATTGCCAGCAGCATGTACAGTTTGGTGTACCTGTACTGCAAGTGGTATGCTGCTTGGCCAGCAGGTTGTTCTTGCAAGGAAGCATGCATACACCACCAGAGTGCAGTGATCACAATGTTTCTATCATTTTACTCTCACCTCTGCTGGGGAACAAATGGTTTGGATGTCTCTTGCCTCAGTGCAGAAAGGAAGGACTGGGTAATCTGGGTGCAGAATGAGGGTCCATTTGGCCAATACTGTGGACTATCAAAAAAAAAGATGTGCATATTTTAAGGATGAGGGATAGCTAATTCTATGATGTAAAGCTTTTATTACAAAACAAGTTGCAAAAACTCTGGACCTCTGTCCCATGTTTTTCACAAATAGTAACGCATATACTGTTTGTCAGTTGAACCATGCACTAATGCTGTTTTATAATATCTGTAATCTTATGTACTGTGTTAAATTAATTTTGGGTCGTATGTTTGGCAACTTAATTTTGGGTCTTATTTTTGGCAACTTTATATGCATGTCTAATGTCTAATGTAATATGTAAAACATATTACCTGTTTGGCTATCTTGTTACCATTCTGCAACTTTTGTTGCTTTTACCATATGGTCTGGGTAGTAATGGCTGAAAAGGGCCATGCACAGGCTACTCATCCAAAAGAATTGGGGATGCCAAGAGGTAAGTAAGGGTCAGTTTCTATATTCAGCTATCTTTAGAATATTTTGTCTTTGAGGATTAAAGACATTTTTGGATGCAGAACAGGCCAAGAAGGAAATAAAGATGTTTGCCTAGCAAACAGTAAGCCAGCAGGCTGAAGAATATTCTGCTTCTCATTATTCTGACAGCAACAAAGCCGTTATTGAGAACTTGCCAGTGAAACCTTTTCCGTTCTTCCAAAGGAAAATGGCTGAACAACAGAAAAAAGCCCATGAACTGACTAGAAAAATCAGGAGTACTTGGATATGAATCAGAGCTGGACACTAGCGTCTTTTTGTACCTCTGGAGTTGGGTGGTTGAGATGATGATGAAGAATACCAGCAATAATGTGAAAATTAGGAAACAAATATAGACTTGCAAAGTGTTATCTCTATACAATGCAGTTTCAACATGAGAAATGTACTTCTACAAGAAATTGCTAAAAAGAGAGGAAATTTTTGTTAAATTGGTGGCAGGACTCTTAAGACATAATTCCCGCTTTGTCATTAATGTTTAGAAGGACATTGGATTGAAGAAGTAGTTGTAAGTAAAATAAAGTTTTCTTCTTCATAATAAGCATATAATAATTTTTTTGAAGTAAATTATATGTTATATTGTAAAGTAACTCTGTATAGTATGCACTGATATTTTAACTGCTGTTTATGCTATCAGTACTGAAGAAAACACTTTTTCTTGATTGTAATGCATCTGGGGTTTACAGCATAATAAGATAAAGGCTGGATATGGTAATTTAATGTTGTGATCTTGAGCTGCTGGGGAATGTCAAAGTGTATTGATCATATTATATGGGTATTAAAATACAGTGATGTCCCCTGTTTTTATACAGGTGGAAGTGTAGACTAATGTTCTTAGTTTAAGCTACAGACAAAAATGTTTTTATCCCTTTTTTAAGCAAACAAACCAGAAAATGAAAAGTATGAAAACTGTAGATTTCTATCATTTGAGGAGAGTTGTTTCTGGACTTTGTCAAGTTATTAGCTGTTTTGTTTCCATCAAATAATGTCTGCAGTTGGAGATTCAGAATCAACAGGTGCATGCAATTAATTAATAAATGACTGAGTCATAAAGAAAGGCATTTGTATAAGAAACATTGTAACCAGGATTTAAAGGGGAACTGGAAAGCAGTTCAGTGAACATAAATTTGATCCTGATGGAAGAGGACACTTTTGGAAGTAAATGCATCCAAAGCAGCCTTTAGCACATCATTCAATATTAAATATAACAATGTACAAATTATTTTATCTATTTTAAAGGTAGACAGACACTTTTTAAGGCTAAAAATTAGTAACGGAAAACATACAATTTGGTTTATACATCTTGAAAAAGATAAGACAAGGACAGTTGGTATCTCTGCAAGATTATACACAGGCTCTAGCATGCACTTTCAGCACGATTAACTCTTGCTTTAGAATAGATGTCTGTGGATTTAGCTGTCTGTTTGGGGCAACTACCCCTGCATGGAAAGGTAACTCCCTTTTTTGGAAAGTATATACAGTTTGTGTATTTGTTATGAGTTTAAAAGGGTTGAGTGGTTTAAAATATATTTAGTTTCTTGTTTCTTGACTATTTTTATTAAAGCACAAAGTCTGGAGAAATATGATTCAAATAAAGATGAGAAGCATCAAATGTATACAAGATCAGCCTGCCTAATAATATTGTGGGCATGTGAAAAATATAGTCAAAACAATTGTCATGCAAAATATGTAAAAGTAATAGCTTTTTACCATAATGCCTGCCTTATCAATTTTATCATGGAATATCAAAGACATTACATGCATAGACAAACAGCAAAGATAGAGAATTATAGTTAAAAGTGTAGAGTGCAAATAATGTTATGGGATACATATCTGAGTTGAAATGAGCACATGAATTTGAAAGAGAAAGTACTTCAGAATAGATACTCAGCAGAATATCAGGGATAATAATATTGATAGAAAGGAAACACAAGAATGGTAGATTTGTGGTAATAAAGCATCACTGGCATGGAAGGATGATTACACTGGCATGTATTTACATTCCATCTATAACTACTATTATGGAGCTTAAGAGAATTTTGGGAGAAATAATTAGTTTTCAGCAGGGAATGTACTTTATGAGTGTGCACTGGAAGATGATTTACAATACTGGGAATGTATCAGGAGACCTAGAAGGGAAAATACAACAAAAGAGGGTAAATTTCTAAAGAAATATATGAGAATATTTGGTATGTAAGATGTGACTCTACTACCAGGAACTCAGGCATAGTTTACATTTTATCCCAAAAGGTGCGATAATTGGGCTAGACTATATAGAAATTACATTTTTGAGGAGCATGGGTATTTAATTGAACACTTTGAAATATATCCAATAGATATTTCAGACTATGCACCAATAAAGGGTAAGATAAAGGTAAAAGGATAGTGATGTCAAAATGAGGCATAAAACAATTCATGAGTTATTAGGGAAGATAAACATTTATTCTGATGGGATAGCTAGGAAATGAGTTAAAATGAAAATAAAATATAGTAGAAATTACAGAGAAGGAGATATGAGAAAAAAAGTAAAAATAATTATTTAGAGAGTTGTCAAAGGCTACAGTATTGCAGAACAAGGGGAATCTCACAGAACAAGAACAGGAGTTGCTGAGTGCTAGTGGGGAAAAATATGAGTATTTGGATAATATGCATGAGTTTATAATGGTTGCTGTTAATCAAGTGTTTTTTGATAACTCCAAAGCACAAAAATGATTAGCACAACGACTTAGGCAAAGTCATTGTGCTAAATGAAAAAGATATTGCCAGACTTAGGGAATGTATGACAAGAAAACTAATCAGAGATCCTACAGAAGTATTGAGATATTTTGGAAATTTTGTGAAAAACTGTATAAAGCAAAGGAATGAGGAAATGTAAAAATGCATTTTCTTAGTTACATCCATTTTCTCCCCCAACATTTCTGACAGAGTACTCCACAGAGATTTTTTTTTAATTCTGCAACTAATCACGCCCTCAAAAATACATGTTCCTGGTTACCTCTCTCTTTTCCATCACACCTCCAGCATTTGCTATCTACCTGAAGAAAATTTTCTCTTAATTCTGCTTGAGGAATAAAAATACCTATGCAAACACCACCAAGAAAAATTCCCAACCATTTTTGACTTTATTCCATACTTGAGAGCCATACAGATGTCCTCCCATTGTTCCTCTCACCCCAATCTTTTCTAGTCTCCGCTACTTGTTTTTTATAGTTATTATGCAATATTTATATGCCCAAGTAATTAGCCATTTTTAACAAAAGTGTCTGTTCCAGACTTGACTAAAAACTCTGGCAGAGCTGTTGTTTCACATAACACTCCCACAACCATTTTTCTTTTTTTTTTTTGCCTATATTTTGATATCAGACCTTGGTAGGAAAGGCTCTCTCCTACATGCAGTCCAGATGTCTGCTTGGCCTCTTCTCACTCTATTACCTTTCCCTCTCTCTATTTATTTGCTTACATTAACTCGGGTTCATTGTCAGTTTTCTCCAGTAAATACCAGTCTCTGCTTGCTGTTTTTATACCCCTACTTGAAGTAATCCTTATTGGAAAAATCTCCTTTCACTATTGTGGTGCTGGTTTAAATCTTAGAAACCACAAAATGGCTTCCACAAAATAAAAATACCAAGAACCAAGAGAGATTTAATACATTTTATTACATTTGCTGGTTAAATATTGTTGAGTGATCTATTAGGGGCTGTGCCTCTGAACTGCAATTGTGTTCTCCTAGAAACATGGCTAAAACCCCACATTAAAGATGAGGAAATACTCACTAGTGGTTATAATGTTATTAGGCAAGATAGGCTGAACAAAAGTGGTGGAGGCATTGCCATCATGTATAAAAATTTCCTCAAAATTTAAAAATTAATCTGTATTCCCCCAGATCTATCAGAAGCACAAATTCTAACCACCCGATTTGAAGTAAATTTGCATAAAACCATCATAATTATTGCCTCCTACCTACCACTAGAAAATACACTACCTACCATTGAAAGTCTTCTATCTTGGGCATCCTTTACTTTCAACCAAGAAACTATAGTGCTAGGTGATTTCAACTTAGACTGGCTATCCTGCTCGTCTGACAACCCCTCCAATTTTATCTGTTTATTCAATTTCACCCAAACTATAAACTTCCCCACTAGAATCGATAAACACACTAAGAAAGACTCTATTCTAGACTGGATACTAACCCATAAGCCCAACTTTGCCCACTAGGCTGGGTGCCTCTCCAATTCTCTCAGTGATCACTCCCCTACCCTTCTTCTAAGGAAATGCACTCACTCCCCCTGTAATGTCATTTTCAAATACATACGCAACAGAAGAAATTTTTCTTCTACCATCTTAAATTCCCTACTTCAAAACTGCAACTGGTCACATCTTAAATCACTCCACCTAGACCAAGCTGTACAACATTTTAATGATACCATCCTCAACATACTTAATAACCTCGCTCCAACAAGAAAAATTCACTCCAAAGCCAAAAACCTACCTTGGATAACCAAAGATGCTAAATCTCTTATTAAACAAAGGGATAGAGCCTGGGCTGCTTATCAAACCTCCAAAACCTCAGAAAACATCACCTCTTGCAAACAACTAAGAAACCTAACTAAGAAGCAAATATCTGACAAAACATCTTATTTTCTAGCTTGTCAGAAAAAGCACACAAATAACCCACAAAAGTTTTGGCAAAACCTTAACTACCTCTTCCACTCTGGTAAAACCTCTACCCCTGCACCATCTACAACAAATACTGAATGTATAGCATCCCAATTTAACTCTCATTTCAATACAACTAACACCTCACTTTTAAACAATAAGAAATCTACCTAACCCCTTACAGTGCCTAACTCTACTAACTCTAAACCTAACTACTTCTCTTTTAAACTCATACAAACCTCTTATATCAAAAAACTCCTATCAAAACTAAAACCTACCTGTCTAGCAGCTGGCCAACTCCCTAATAATTTCTTAAAAACTGCTGCAAGCTGCAAGCTGCATCGCCTATTTGGTATCTATCCTAATCGATTGTTCCATCGCAGAACAATATGTCCCTATACTATGGAAAATATCCCATATCATCCCTCTCCATAAGAGAGGCCCATCTAAAGATCTCTGTAATTATTGGCTCATTGCCATTTTCTCACCCCTAGCCAAAATCTTAAAGAAATGTATCCATAAGCAGGTCTTGGACCATCTCACTACAAATAACCTCTTATCTAGTCCACAGCACAGCTTCCATCCAAAACACATTACCTCCACAGCTCTCATAAGTTTCACTAACTACATCAACCTCTTCAAAAACAATGGACAATTAGTCTCTACTATATTTATTGATATGTCCAAAACTTTTCATACGGTATCCCACCAACTACTACTCAACATTCTAGCCTCCTTCAACCTAAACTCGTCAGCTCTCAACTGGTTCCTTAGCTACCTTACTAAACAACAACAGGCATCTAAATGGGATAATAAACTCTCCACACTCCTCCCAGTCTCTGTTGGGGTTCCTCAGGGTTCCATCCTTAGCCCTCTCCTTTTTATTATATTCACAAATAGTCTAAACACTGCCACTAAATCTGCTTCTATCATTCAATATGCTGACGACACTACTCTTATTTGCTCAATATGCTGACGACACTACTCTTATTTGCTCTGCTTTCACACCCCAAGAACTCCAAGATAAACTGCAGAAGTTGTTTCTAGATATTGAAAATTACCTAAATGAACTTCATCTCATCCTAAACCCAAACAAAATAAAAGTAATGATCTTCTCTAACAGGAAATCCAAAGCAAAACCACCACCTCTCTCCATCTACTCCACTAATGACACTATAATAGAACCAGTTAACCAAACAAAACTACTTGGTGTCACGATAGACAACAACCTAACATTCAATAAACACATATCACTCACAACTAAGAAAGTTCACATCAGACTTGGTGCTCTATATAGGGCCAAACCCTACCTTACTCAAAATGCCAGACTAGCCACAGCCAGATCCCACCTCCTATCTACTCTTCTCTACTGTTCTCAACTTTTCCCTAACCTGCGCAAGTCTGATTTACATATACCTGATTGCTGCTACAAAAAATAGCAAAATTTGCTGCTAATATACCCAACAGGACCCATCATTGTCTTGCTCTTTAAAAATTACACTAGACTGAATTTCCCAATCTGTTATTGCTCAATCAACTCACCACTGCCCACTCTATTATCCACACACCTGAAAACTGCCCTGCACTCTCCAACCTAGTGCAACTAAATACCAACCACAGGACCCTTAGATCATCCGATAAATGTATACTCAAGGTTACAAATTCTCATAATTACTTTGGTGACTCTCTCTTCTCCTTTAAAGTAGCAGATAAAAAACACAAGTGAACCAAGCACAACGACTACTTCAGTTCTATTTCCACAAAGGCAAAACTCAGTCCTGGATAAAATAACTCCTTCTTTATTCCATAAAACATAAACTGTGAAATGAGCGCTTTCACGTATCCAAGATACGCTTCATCAGATTTCAATATACAATGTAGCAGCTCAGTTTTTATAGTGTGAACATTTATCTAATTAATACAATTATATTACTAATTAAGAACAGCCGTCTCTCTTAAACAGCATGGCTAATTCTTAAAGTTACAAAACCACTATATTCAGTTTAATATATTGTGATCCACTTAATATATAGTGTAAACCAAAGAGAAAATAAAAATAAAAATAAAAATAAAGAATAATAGAATAATAGAAAGAAATAATGAACCAAAACATATAACAATATACACCTAACATTGTCTAGCTATGTACCTGAGGATATATACACCTCCAGTTGCCTTCCTTTATATCTAACAGTTGTTAATATTATATAACTCATTGGCTACCTCATAATGGTAAGATATCAATAAACAACGAATATAAATATAAATATGTATATATATATAAAAACCTAAATAAATATATATAGATACTAGAGTATAGTGTATCTATAACCCTGCATATGTAGCAATCCAATATAGCATATAAATCATGTATATGTCTGTAAAGAATATGCATACAGTCATACATGCGTATATTCAAACTACTAAAGTGCATCGTGCATACATTCATTCCCAGCTGACTATAAATCAAATCATTAAGTATGTAAACAACTTATCATAAACATATAGAGTGCTTCATATATAGATACTAAAGTGTAATGTATCTATAACCCTGTATGTATAATAATCCAATATGGCATATATATTATGTGCCTGTTAGCAAAGGATATGCATACATCCATATATGCGTATATACAAACTAATAAAGTGCATCGTGCATACATTCATTCCTAACTGGCTATATAGCGAAACATTAAATATGTAAACAACTTGTCATAAACACATAAAGTGCATCATGCCTATCTTATATAAATATATAACATATATAAATCAGTTCAACATTTCATTGAATATTAAGCAATGCATATGTGTGAAAACTACCTAGCATAAAAACCTTAGCATAAATACATAAAGTGCAGCGTGCCTATCTTCTAAGCATACATTTACCATTGTATATCATGTATAAATGCTTCATGAATACCAAAAGCCATACATAAATAAAAACCTTTGGTAAAAAAACACATAAAATAGGTATAAAAACAAAAACACAAACATAGTTTTAAGCGAATATATAGCGTGCTCAATTATCATTGTTTACTTAAATAATCATAAAGTGCTGAATGCTGAATATAAAAAAACATCCACCATTATTGCTGGTACTATGCCCTATCTATATGCATCTACATTATGATATCATACAAACCAGCATAGAACAAAATATAGCAATCAATACATATATAAAAATATATAAAAATATATATAACCATGTATAAATAACTATACTAAAAACTACATACAATATTAAAATCTAGTTGATATATTTATGCCACAAAACTAGATGGTCACAACAACCATTATCCCTTCAATGCCATCATAAAACTCATCATTAAGTATGCGAACATATTTATTTGCCCATATCTATAGTATAACAAGGCTCCTACACATCATCTTGTAGAATCTGCATGGGTCTAAAAGCATATCAACCAATACAACATTCCCTATTAAATTCATCGTAATATTGGAGCCATAGGAACACACTGGTTTAACCCAGGTGGATGATGTGCTCTCATCCTTAAGATCCAGTGTAGTTCCTTTTGTTCAAGGATATTTGTCATCTCACCTCCATTCCTATCCTTTTCAAGCACCTGTAATATTCTGAACCTAAAGCTATGTGATGTGTTTTGTTTTACATGCTTAGCCAATGCATTAGTTTCAATATTTTTATTTATGTCGTATATATGATTGTAGATTCTTTTCCTAAATTCTCTTTTTGTAAGTCCTATGTAGAATGCTGTACACTTTTCACATGTTGCTAAATATATCACATTACAAGTATTGCAAGAAGCACGAAAGAGAGGTCTAAATTCATAATTCAAAGTTGGATGCACGAACTCTTGGACAATTGTAATAAATCGACACATATTGCATTTATTGCAAGCAAATGTTCCCATTAAACCCAATTCTGGAGCTAAACGCATCCCTTCCTTGTGTGTCTTGCAAAGCAACCTTTTCAAATTTTTATTATTTCTGTAGATGAACCTTGGTCTTTCTCCTATCAATTTCATTGTTTTCTCATCTATAGTTAATACCGGCCAATGTTGTTCAATGATTCGTATAATTCTCTTATTATCATTCGTATATGTGGTCAAGAACTGTATCCTTTCCTGATATTTAGAGTTGAACTTTCTCCCACCATCATTATAGTGTCTCCACCCTCTTCTTTCCAATGATGGCCCATCTATATTACCTAGTACTTGATCTTTAATCTAGTGTTAGTTCTAAGAAATGTGCTATCAAATCAACCTCCATAGGTGAATAATCACTATGTCTAACCAAGTAGTTGGAGACATACTGAACACCCAGCTCATTTGGCAACACTGTGAATAGAGACTGCACATCTAGTGTGACCAGTAAACTTCCACCTATGTTATCATGTGATTTCAAACACTCATAAAGCTTAAGTAAGAACTGTTTAGAGTCCTTTAACACAAAACTATTCTTGTTGAGAACTGGTCGAAGATGCTTCTCAACATAAACGGACATATGTTCTGTAACCCAACCTTGTCCTGAGACTATTGGTCTCATTGGGGGGTTTTTAACATCTTTATGAATTTTGGGAAGTCCATGTATTACTGGAACTAGTGGTGTTTTAATTAGTAAATATTCAAATAAGTCCTGGTCTATAATGTTACTTTTAAACATATCTAGAAGAGTATCAGAAACATAGCTAATGGTATATTGCATCTCTTTCCTATTAATAACTTTGTAAAACTTATCCATCAATAATTCACTCATAGAAATATGGTAATGTTCCATATCCATAATAACTATACGACCACTTTTATCGGCTGGTCTTATTATAATTGATCTTAGGGCTTGCAGTTGTTTCAAGCTCTGTCTTTCCTTATAACTGAGATTATCCTTCCTTCTCTGTCTATTACCTCTATGATATTCATGGAGTTCATCTTCTGTCAGTTTTAAGTAGGCTTCCACTAGAGGGTGGAGTTGTGGTACAAAGTTACTTAAATTCTTAAACCTTGGGAATTCACTAGAACTTTCTGTTTCATGTAATGCCCCCACTTCACTGTTATTAAACCATAATTTAACCATCACATTTCTGCAAAATAACTTCATATCAACTGTTGTGTCTGTTAAATTGCTACTACTTCTTGGAATAAAATTTAAACCTTTGTTTAGTAATTTTTCTTCATCTAGCGTTAGACCATAACTAGATATATTACAGACTAACATTTGTTGTTTGTCCATATTTTCTTGATTGTCTGATGTGATACAAACTCCCCTGAATGTTTCCTTTTCTGTCGACCCCTGCTCATGGATCTCACCCTTCTCTTTCCCTTGTCTTTGCGGACAGGGAGAGGAAAAGGGATTTCTTCACTTGTTCCATGAGGTGGATTCACTATTTTACTTAAACTTTTAGGTCTAACCACTGGTTCACATAAATGTGGTGTAATAGCTGGTTTGTTCCTCACTACTTGGATTTCTGGGTATAAATTCTGAACATGTATTTCACCCAGTTCTGTCTCCTGAGTATCTTGTATATTAGCATCAATGTTATTCAAAACAGTATTGGAATTTATATTTGATATGGCTCCTTCTGATATTAATTCACCTATCATAACATCCTTCTCCATATTTGATAGCACATTGTCAGCATTAGAATCAAAAATTCTTACACCTCTCCCTAATGGAGTGTTAACTGTATTCACATTAGTCACATCTATATGTTTACTAGGCAAGTTAGAGGTCACATTTTTCCTACTCAAATCTACTGTCACATTACTATTTCTGCATTCATTTAAGTCATTGTCCACAACTTCAGTAGCATTATGTCCATGTCTAGACCATATGAAGACATGACCTAGCCTAAAATCGTGGTTGTCCCTTATAATTTTGTTTCTTTTCTGATGGAGTAACTTGCACTCAAACGCCGATACCCCATCCAATAAACTCTCAAACAGCGGTTGCACTGTTATACTCGAAAAATTATTAAAAATAAACTGCTGTTGCTTTTTAATTTTCTCTGTTAGAATTGTCTCTTCTGGACTGAAAAAGTCAATGAGTAACTGTAAATACTGCCTGCTTACCTCGAGATTTATCTGTTGCCATTTCGAGAAAGTCAGAATATTGTTCACCTTGGCTTGGCATATTAAAAACGCAAAGCCCTCTCGGTACAATCTTTTTATCCAAACAGTATTGAAAATGCAAGCGCTGAGTTTGTAGACGCTTCAAACGAAGGAAATCCTTCTCCATTTCGTCTAAGGATTTCTGTAGTCTCTCCAAGTCAACCGTTGCTCCATTGACATCATCAGTTTGTTTCATCACATCAGATTGCCAGGAAACTACCTTTGAGCACTCAAGATACTGCCGGAATCTTCTTTGCAGGGTTTCAAATCCTCGGTCTTCACCTCGTGGATCATAATCCAATTCAATATTGGTTATCTCTTGCATTTCCCTGCTTCTGGTTATGGCAGAAATAATAATAAATAATAAAAATAAAACAAGTGTCCCTGCCAAAACACCAGATAAATGCTCGAATTCCAGTATAAAATAGTTATTAAAGCAGTCACAAGGTCAGTGGAATAAAAGCGAAGCAGGTATCTTAAAACGAAATTTATTGTCAAAAAACAGACAATATGTATTTGTTGGTCAGATTAGCGCTTTCACTCATAGAGCTTCTTCAGATCATGAATAAACAGACCAAATACATTGCATAGTATATATGCTATCCTATTCAATTTGTGAGCCTATCATATTCATTCATTAATCAAGCCTTAAAGTAAAAGATGTATATATACACATATTGTATTGATATATTACATTAAAAACTGACTAAAATTCTTTTTCAAAAATGCTGTCCACATAACTTTTATTTAAAGCCTTGGAGGTTATTATACCTAATACACGGGGTGGTGATATCAGGAATCACACAGAAAGCAAAGAGAGTCATTGGATAATCAGGCTGAGGGCGGACAGAGGCTCAAGACTTAACGAAAGAGCCTCAATAAAACCTATGCTTAGGAAACGTAGAAATATAAAATGAAATAATTGGCATGTATGTTAACATGATGAATATATATACATTAATAAAGGTCACATTATTACAGCTCTCAAGATATAGTATAATTGAAAATATAGATATATTTTTATTTCTTAGCTATTTAGACATCTATATAGTCATGTTTCACCTTTTATAGGAGTGTTTAGAATATACTCAGAAGTATTTTTATATGCATTCTGTAACATGAGAGATTTAGATACTTATGTGGACAGCATTTCTGAAGAAGGATTTGAGTCAGTTTTTAATGTAATATATCAATGCAATATGTGTATATATACATCTTTTACTTTAAGGCTTGATTAATGAATGAATGTGATAGGCTCACAAATTGAATAGGATAGAATATATACTATGCAATGTATTTGGTCTGTTTATTCATGATCTGAAGAAGCTCTATGAGTGAAAGTGCTAATCTGACCAACAAATACATATTGTCTGTTTTTTGACAATAAATTTCGTTTTAAGATACCTGCTTCGCTTTTATTCCACTGACCTTGTGACTGCTTTAATAACTATTTTATACTGGAATTCGAGTGTTTATCTGGTGTTTTGGCATGGACACTTGTTTTATTTTTAACCCCTTACAGTGCCTAACTCTACTAACTCTAAACCTAACTACTTCTCTTTTAAACCCATACAAACCTCTTTTATCAAAAAAACTCCTATCAAAACTAAAACCTACCTGTCTAGCAGCTGGCCAACTCCCTAATAATTTCTTAAAAACTGCTGCAAGCTGCAAGCTGCATCGCCTATTTGGTATCTATCCTAATCGATTGTTCCATCGCAGAACAATATGTCCCTATACTATGGAAAATATCCCATATCATCCCTCTCCATAAGAGAGGCCCATCTAAAGATCTCTGTAATTATTGGCTCATTGCCATTTTCTCACCCCTAGCCAAAATCTTAAAGAAATGTATCCATAAGCAGGTCTTGGACCATCTCACTACAAATAACCTCTTATCTAGTTCACAGCACAGCTTCCATCCAAAACACAGTACCACCACAGCCCTCATAAGTTTCACTAACTACATCAACCTCTTCAAAAACAATGGACAATTAGTCTCTACTATATTTATTGATATGTCCAAAACTTTTCATATGGTATCCCACCAACTACTACTCAACATTCTAGCCTCCTTCAACCTAAACTCGTCAGCTCTCAACTGGTTCCTTAGCTACCTTACTAAACAACAACAGGCATCTAAATGGGATAATAAACTCTCCACACTCCTCCCAGTCTCTGTTGGGGTTCCTCAGGGTTCCATCCTTGGCCCTCTCCTTTTTATTATATTCACAAATAGTCTAAACACTGCTACTAAATCTGCTTCTATCATTCAATATGCTGACGACACTACTCTTATTTGCTCAATATGCTGACACTACTCTTATTTGCTCTGCTTTCACATCCCAAGAACTCCAAGATAAACTGCAGAAGTTGTTTCTAGATATTGAAAATTACCTAAATGAACTTCATCTCATCCTAAACCCAAACAAAATAAAAGTAATGATATTCTCTAACAGGAAATCCAAAGCAAAACCACCACCTCTCTCCATCTACTCCACTAATGACACTATAATAGAACCAGTTAACCAAACAAAACTACTTGGTGTCACGATAGACAACAACCTAACATTCAATAAACACATATCACTCACAACTAAGAAAGTTCACATCAGACTTGGTGCTCTATATAGGGCCAAACCCTACCTTACTCAAAATGCCAGACTAGCCACAGCCAGATCCCACCTCCTATCTACTCTTCTCTACTGTTCTCAACTTTTCCCTAACCTCATGCAAGTCTGATTTACATATACCTGATTGCTGCTACAAAAAATAGCAAAATTTGCTGCTAATATACCCAACAGGACCCATCATTGTCTTGCTCTTCAAAAATTACACTAGACTGAATTTCCCAATCTGTTATTGCTCAATCAACTCACCACTGCCCACTCTATTATCCACACACCTGAAAACTGCCCTGCACTCTCCAACCTAGTGCAACTAAATACCAACCACAGGACCCTTAGATCATCCGATAAACGTATACTCAAGGTTACAAATTCTCATAATTACTTTGGTGACTCTCTCTTCTCCTTCAAAGTAGCCAAACAGTGGAACCTATTACCCCAGAATATCTTAAAAAACACAGATTGTCATAGCTTCAAAAAACTCCTAAAGGATTACCTTAGTCAACAATGGCTATGCGCCTGTAATATTCTTGGCTAGTTTCTCATGCCTTCAATCAAATGTTTTCTATTCTGCTATCTTCTTGTCTTACTTCTACCAAATGAAAATACCACAATGTTTTTTAGTTATATATCTGAGTTTCATATTCCTTTCTGTAGAAAGGCTTAAGAAATGTAATGTTTTCTGTTTTACATTCCTCTTTCTGTAAATTGTGATTGTTGGCAACTGTCATACTTTTTGTATATTGTTTGTAAATCTTTTAAAAAATTTTGTAATCTTTTTGTACTATTGTTATGTAGTTTATCTCCCCAGATCTCTGCTGAAAATGAGCTACTTGCCCATCTGGACTATTCAGTTAACAAATGTAAAATAAAATAAATAAATAAATAAATAAATACTTTCTGCAACTTTATGAATATAATATTCTGCATGGTGGTTGTTCTTCTCCTTAAGGATCTGCATCCAGAATCCTATTCTCTCCTTATTTTTTGGACTTTCCCACCTGTTTCATCATCATCCCTTTCCACTTTGATTTAAACCTTCTGCTTTTATTATGTATGTAAGCTATAACTGTATAGCTCTAAACTATCCATTAAATCAAGTAATCCTAAATTATCTTGACCTGTGGGGACTAGGTCTGTCAACTTACCTCACTTAACTCTTGCTCTGTTCCCCTGCCAAATAAATTCCTTCAACTCTTTATTATAGTCTACAACTTTTCCTTTGCTGATAAATATATACTTGACCTTTATATAAAACCAAAGGGACTATAAACATTTTCACTACTTGTATCTTACTATTGAAATCCTCACCGAGTAGACCTGAGATCTTTCATTCCCCTGCACTAGGGGAGTTACCCACCAGACACATAAGGGTGAAATCTGTCTGGGGGGCAATCATACAATCAGTCAAAAAGGTGTTTTGTGTTCCCTCTCATAGTGAGGACATTTTTGTACTGGTCCTATCACCATACTCTTGGTGGAGGAATGAGCTGCACACATCACCATGGGGCTCACAATACCTTCTTCTTGTGAGTGCATGGCTCCACACATTCCCTGTGAAGGTTATCACAACATTTGTGAGCTGAAAGTCTGACCCTTGGATGTGCATTTTCTACCCATCTCTCCTCCTGGGTATTGTAACAGAGTATGTCCTGTTCTGCCCTGCTCTTTGCAAAGATGGGTATACCTAACTTCCCCTGGCAGATTCATCAAGCAACTAAGCTGCTAACTGAACTCCATTGCCCTAGGTTGTAGTCAGGGTTTTATCCCTTCTATACCACACATAGTGGCAAGTTGTTTATTTTCCTTTTTTATTTCAGTTTTCAGTGTTATTTGCTCTGGATTCTCCAAATATGATGGAAGGATGAGTATCTGTTGGAGTTTTGATAGATTTGTCGACCTTGTAACTTGTGATATTATGTAAGTGAGGAATGACAGAGTTATAAGGCACTGTATCTGTGAATCTCATAACAAGCAATTTCTCAGTATGATAGACCATATCAGAGTATGTACAAGGCATAGTAAGCTTTTGAGGAAATTCAAGATGTCTTCAAACATGCTAAATAGGTGACTAGTCAGTAGCCAGCATTAAAATGAGCAGGGTGTATTCAGACATGGTGTAAAATATTTCTGAATATGGTAAAGAAATAGTAACACTTTGAAAACCATACTACTTTATCCCCACATTGTAGTCTCCAAGCATGTAAAAAGATCTTTCTTACCTTTCATATTACTGGCTTTTATGAAGAGCGGGTCTCTAGGTCTGTCAGAAAACACATGTGCTTGGTTAACTAAAGCATCTTTTATTGTGTGGAATCCATTTAGTATAATCAGGGGATCACTGCCCACAAACAAACTGTAGATGTTTCCATAAGTTTTAGCCATCTAAAAGACAAAATTGACAACTAATTAAAAATCTTTCTACTTTTTTTGTGGTTATTGTTTTCAAAAGAAACAAAAAATATAAATGTGTTTATATATGGTTCTACCTTATATCATCGATTTTCCCATAACGTCGACTCACTTAACAGCTAGACGACAACATCAAAAGTTCAAAAGTGTGAACTCCTGGAATGGCGAATTTCGACTCTGGGAAACTAACCACTTGGCCACCACTGACAATAAAAAAAGCTAAACAAATTAAAACCACCGAAACTAAATACTCCAACTCTGAGATCCCACTATAGTGGAGAAAAGGGTAAAGGTCGTCAGTGGTGGCCAAGTGGTTATTTTCCCGGAGGTGAAATACTATATATATATATATATATATATATATATATATATATATATATATATATATATATATATATATATATGGTTCCCTATCAGAAGCTTGAAACACTATAAGCCTGAAAATCAAAATCCTGAAAACTATAGACTGAAAGTTCAAAATCCTAAAAGCCCAAAATCCTGAAACTCAAAATCCTGAAAACACAAAATGGACATACTGACGTCATTGTGGCTTTGCTATTGTTAGCCCTGTGGTGTTGGGTCGTTCAGGTAAGTGTGCAGTTGGTTTTATGTTAGGGTTAGGGCGGTTTAAGTGAGTTAGGGTTAGGGCAGGTTAGGCATGTATGCAATAGTGACAAATATTGGGGTTAGGCGGTTTAAGTGAGTTAGGGCGCGGGTCAGGTGAGTGTGCGATAGTGACGGACCTTAGGGTTAGGGTTAGGGTCAGGGTCAGTTGGTAGATATTAGTGTCTTTATAGTGACATATTAGCATTATTTGTGTTTTCAGGATTTTGGGCTTTCAGGATTTTGAACTTTCAGTCTATAGTTTTCAGGATTTTGATTTTCAGGCTTATAGTGTTTCAGGCTTCTGATAGGGAACCATATATATATATATATATCTATATATATATATATATATATATATATATATATATATATATATATATATATATATATATATATATATATATATATATATATATATAGATATATATATAGATATATATATAGATATATAAAATAGCCTTTTAGAACATTGCCAAGGTTTATGACATAACCTGGTGATGTGTAATTGTATAGTACAAGTATATAGTCTGATGAAAAGCTTTATGCCTTTTGCTTCGTTCCCCCAAAGATAACTAAGCATGTTGTGGGATCCCAATTCTCCTAGAAATAATTAAACTCAGTGTTGAAAGAGGGCCTAACATTCTACCACAGTGAAAAGTTAGGGTAGGAATATAATATGCTAAGCACTTCAAGATTCAAATGTAGCCTGAGTTTTATGCTGTTCTACTTCTGTCATTCAGTAAGACTCTGATCTTGAATACAATTATTTTGAAGGCTGGAAATCTGTGTAAAGGTGTACAAGGATACAGTGGTATAAAACAAGATATTATGAAATTATTACAATAATTACTGGGTACTATGTATTTTTTTTTTCTGTAAGTGTAACTTTATTAAACTATTCTGGGTTACTTCTGTAAAAAAGAAGGTTTGCTGGGGACTGGCCTAAGCATTATGGATCTCACCTACAGTCTTTCCTGGAAGTGATATATGCTGCACCTATTTGTAACTTGAACACCATGACACAACACACTGTAGGCCCTGGACATAGTCAGGGAAGATCCTATTTGATGGAACTTCCATATTTTCTGGACTGATTTACCTCTGTACCTTATTTATAGTTTATAGGCTCATAGTTATATACTAGGCTAATGACCACTAGGGCCTTTATAAGTCTAGCCAAAGCAGCCCAACCCAATTGTGTCTCTGTGTCATGGGCATTTATTAAGAGGGGGTACTTAAGGAAGTTTCTAGGGGCTATGTGTGTGTGTGTGTGTGTGTGTGTGTGTGTGTGTGTGTGTGGGGGGGTTGATAGTTTGGGCATTGCTGTCTGCCTTTGTCTATCAGAGACATGAGGGCCAGACCTGGGGTGAATTTCTGATTTCCCATCCATTGGTCAAGGTTACACTTAAATAGGGTTAGAAATGGACTCTGTTTCATATGGATGGGGAGCCTGTTTCAGAGCAAAAAGACCCTCTGAGAAATATATCTGTCTCACCGACATGGCTTATTTATGTCACAAGCAAAGTTTAAATCCTTGGATCTAGTACTTCTGATACAGTTCATTTTGTGAATGTGCAAAAGGTCTGTCAGAGCTGGATCCAAGGATGCCTTGCATACCTGTAGGAGACAGAGTACAGAGTTAAGGCTTTGACACAATGTGATTATACCCTGGCTTCTCATGGTGGTGAACCTTTTTGGACATGCCAACTGTTGCATATGTTTGGTCAGGTACATGCTGAAGGGGGCATTATATTCGATGATGGGTCTGATAAGGACTGAATAAAGTGGCACTGTGACATCCTTGGATGTGGATGTCATGCCCTTACTTATAAGTTGGGTGATATAGAACACATGTGCTTGGTTAAAAATATCTTTTATCATGTGGAATCCATTTAGTATAATCAGGGGATCGCTGCTCATAAACAAACTGTACATGTTTCCATACGTTTTAGCCATCTGAAAGAAAAAATTAACAACTAATTAAAAACCTTTCTACATTTTTGTATTTAAACGCCAGATTACTGTCTCATATATTCCCAGGTCCCTGACTACTGGGTCAACTCTTAGGGGTGCATGATCAATGGAGTAATGAGCCTGGGTGGTAGTTTTCCCAAAAGGCACTATAATGCATTTTTTGGCATTGAGTTTTAGTCCATGTCTTTGTTACCAGTCATTTGTCTGTGTTAAACCCTCTTGTAAGATGTTCATGTCATGGAGGGAATTTATGATAGGTCCCCATTTGCAGTCATCTGCGAACTTCGCCATCCAAAGGCCACTGACATTAGCAGGCCATTGAAATTAGCCTTTACCTCCAAGAAGTAGATGCCAAGTAGGAGCAGTCATAGCATGGAGGCCTTTGGCACCCCACTAGTGACTGGTCTCTTAGAGGAGGTGATATCACCAATCCTGACTTCCTTGGTTCTGTGAGTAAGCTGACAACCCAACGAGTTTTGTAAGGGTTTATGAACTATAACCAAGTGAGGTACTGTAGTGATGCCTTAGCCAGGTCCAGGTAGGTGGTACACCATTTCCCCCTCATCCATTGCCTTGGTGACCTTCTTAAGGAAGTCCACCAGGTTTAGTAGGAATGCTCTTCTCTTGACAAAGCCAAACTGGGTTTAATCCAGTGTCTGAAGGTTGCCTGTGTCTTTGTTGATTATTTCCATGATCATTCATTTCATGGCTTTGTATATTAGACTAGTCAGACTAATAGGTCTGTAGTTTCAGGGTTCAGTTGATGGTCCACCATTATAAAGTGAGATAACCATTGCATTCCTCCATTTCATGGTACAAAGCCTATCTTGAGGCTAAAGTTGAAGAGTGACTGAAGTGGTCCTGATAGGTCATGCTTCCAGCTATTTAGGAGGCATTGTGGGATATTGCTGGGGCACATTGAGGCTGTGTTTTTGGACTTAGCGAGGACTGCCAGGACCTGTTCCCTGTTAATAGTTGGGGGTTATGCTAGTAGGTAATTCTTGGAAGGAGGTGGGGGAAGTGAGGGTGAAGTTAGAGATGAATTTGTCAGCCAGCAAATTTGCTATGCTGCTTTGCTCAGTTAAGGTGGCATCACTGGCCACCAGTTTGGTATACTGATATGTGCTGCCTTTAATTTTTGGACACAGCTATTTAAGGTCTTGTGGTTGTCTTTAGCCTGTGAGGTCATCTTGACCTCATAATTGGCTTTGTTGGACGTAATTAGTTCTCTTAATATCCTGTTTAGTTTGACTAGAGAGCTCTATAATTAAAGGAGTTGTTCTTCCTGATTTTAGCCATGATTTTTTTCCTTGTGTTATGTAGCCTATTAAGGTTAGGATTCCACCAGTGTGCTTAGTTTTTAGAGTCTGCTGTGGACTTACGTCTTGTAGGTATAGTAGCCTCTGTAAAGCCATTTACATGGTTGTACAGGGTCTGTGTGAACAGTTGCACATAGCTTGTTATGAATTCAGGACTGGGAGGGACATTGAATTTTGATAAACTATCAATTAATAGAGTGTAGTTCGCTTTGGAATAATTCCTAAATATTACAGGGTTTGCTGGGGTTACTGAGTTAATTTTTATTTTGAAGGCGACAGCTTTGTGGTCGAACTTCATTAAAGAGGATGTGACACTGGGGGTGTGGGGGTGCAGCACTCTCCCATAATATTGAGTACCAGCTCCAGTATGTTTGAACCTCTGCTGGGTGTGTACACTATCTGGTCAAGGGTATTTGTGTTAACACAGTCCAGGAATCACTGTGCCTGCTAGTATGAGACAATATATGTTTCCCAGTCCATAGAGGGGTATTTAAAGTCTGCCATGAATTGGGTATTTGATTTAACACTGAATGTGTCCAGTCAGTCTAGGAATGAGCTATGGGATTCAAGGGACATAGGGAGTGACCTGTAGGTCACCTGTAGGATATAGTATGGCACTTTGTCTATGGTAATTTGCATGTGGATATTTTCCAGGATATCAACCTGTTTAACCAAATTAGACTTATACTTGTTGCTAATATAGACTGAGACTTCTCCACTTTTTGTCCCTGTCTGTGCAGCTGATGATCTAAATGTGTGGATGGCACTGAAGCCTTGCACTACTGGAGTACCTTCTGTGGATATAAACCATGTCTTGGTAATGGCATACTGTGGCATCATCCTTAGTGAAGGCCGAATGCTGCTCAGTGCAAGGCACATACCTACCTAAGACACATTTTCAGAGAGATCAACAATGTCTCTCTTCATATAGCCCAAGGAAGCATGTCTCAAGTCATTAACTCCCACATATACTAAAATAGAATCAAACTGGTACCTGTGGTATGTGACTTGAGTGCCTGTATAACTTGGTGACTCCTGGCTCCAACTAAGCAACTAAATGTTATCTTCTCCTTGTTCAGGCTGGTGGGTGGGGCATCTGTGTGTGTTGTACAATGGAGTCACCTATGACAGGTTTTCTTGGTAAGGTGTTGGCTTGCCATATGGGCACTGCTGCTGGCAATCCACTGGATGTAGGAGTATGTGTGGTGTTTGGTGCTGCTTTTGGTGAGTGCTTTAGAGACTGATGAGGATAGATGTTACTGGTTACAGGCTTGGGTGGTCTTTGAGGTTTAGTAAGATACCTTTTCAGTATCTCAGCATAGGTTGGTGTGCATGTGTGGGGAACACTATGTATGGTGAATGTAGTGTGTTTGTCTTGACACCTTGTTCATATGTAAGATTTTAGCCTCTTGTGAAATTGTGCATGTGCATCTCTCACATACTATGTTTATTTTTTAAGGATTAAATGGTTGTCTGTGAACACAAGACAATTATTACATTGTCTCAGGATGCCCATTTCAACCAAGCTGGCTCTGGAGACATTTGGAAATTGCATATCCATGTTGTCTGGACCTATATTTCAGTGGGCTACTGTAGGTAGTGGACTGGGTTAGATAGATATCATAGGATCCTAGGAGATTACTAGGCTATTGACTCAGATGTCATTTCAAGCCTAGCCATTTAATCTTGGGTGGTCTCTGGGGTTTGGCAGTACATTAGGTTAGATTGTGCTAAGATTTGATAGTAGTGCAATTAAATATGCAAACTAGCTTCTCTAAGCTTGTCACCCTGCAATGTCTTTGTTTAATCACACTAAGTTACAGGTTTCAATTCTAAGGGAAATTTTACAAATAAATTTTACTTTCTGGGCATTTGTGCCTGTACAGGGCACTGCTAACCTTTTGATGTAACACCAAGAAAAATTGCTTGCAAGTGTAATGCTACAACAAAACTTAAACTACCTTGACAAGATGCTTATATATTCTGAGTTGCACTTATATTGACCTGTGTGGAAAAGAGTTTTTGGAGTTATGTCCTTATTTTCAGGCTTGATTTACCCCTTAATTCCCAGTTTACTCTGTCAAATGCTTTCTCTGCATCAAGACTCACAAACAACAGTGATATTTTCTTACCTTCTGCTTCCCTCTGGATCATCAGTGTTTTGTTCATGTTGTCAAATGTTTGCCTCCCTCCACCAAACCACATTGATCCATATCTATCAATTTTGGCATCACCTTTCCCATTCTTTTAGCCATTATAGACACACACACTTTATAATCATGGTTTAGGATTGAAATTGGCCTGTATGAAGCTGTCTCTGATGGGTCTTTACCTTTTTAGGGATTATAGCCACCACAGCTTTCTTCCAGGATGTTAGTGCTTCTCCTCCTCTTAAAATACTGTTAAATCAAAACCTTTCAGATCATTATCAGTTTTTTTCCCTCCTAGCTTCCAAACTTCCACAGGAATACCATCTATTCCTGGGGACTTTCCTGTGGATTGGTTATACATCACCATTTTTATTTCATCTCCTCCTATCCTGTTAGTAACTGAACCTCATCTACCTCTAACCTTGGCATATTTAATTCTTCCATAAACATTCCCATTTGCACCTTTTCTTGACTTCCATATTTCTCTGCTTTATACAGACTTTCATAAAATTTCCAAAATATTTCTAGCACTTCCACAGGATCTGTTGTTATCTTCCTTGTTATAGGATGTCTAAGCTTGGCGACAGCCCTCTCTACTTTATGTTGCCTGAGTTGTGCTAAAAGTTTTTGTGCTCTGCAGTTATTATCGGAAAACAGTTGCTTAACGGCAATCTTTCTAAACTCATGCATATTATCGAGGTAATGCCTTATTTTAGGTTTAACACTCTGCAATTGCTCCTCCTCTTGTTTGGTAAGATTCCCCTTATTCTGATATATTTTAACATTTGTCAGTCCCTCTAAACAATTCTTGTTTCTTCTTAATGATATTTCTTTCTTTTATTTCCACCCTGTTTTTAAATTCCACTTTAATTTTATCCCATTAACTAGCTATATTTTCAGAAGAAATTTCTATCTTCTCTCATAACTCCCGAATAATTTATACTACCCCTTTCTTAAATTCCTCTCTTTTCAACAGATAGGTGAGAAAGCACCAGTGTTTCATTTTTATTTCATTATCCTGCGTTCTTACTTTAGTTATTATTGTCAAGTGATCTGAAATAGTTATTGGATGTGTATCATAACTTTCAATTAAATGCACAAGTTCCAGTGAAATGTACGTTCTGTCCAGCCTAGCCCAGTTTTTGTATTTTGGGGAATAATTTGTAAATTCACTCCAAACTCCTACTACTGAATTCACATCTTCCATGCCAAATATTTTTTATAAATTTCTTCAAAAATCTATTTTCCTTTGTTATATTTTCCCTTCTGGGGCCCCAGACACATCCTTACTGCTGCAAATCAAATTCCAGTCCCCACCTATAAGTAATATTCCCTACTGAAAGCTGATTATTTCTCATAGAATTTTCTTAAGCTCCATTATAGCAGTTTTAGGTGAAATATAAATACATTCCAGTGTAATCTTTCTCCCTTGCCAGTAGCCCCATACTACTACAAATCTACCATTATTATCTTTTTTATCCTCTTCTATCATTACTGGAGCTCCTTTTACAATTAATATAATTACTCATATTTTCCTTTCATAAGATAATAGGAAGTTACTAGGCTATTGGCCTTGAGGCCCTTACAAGCCTAACCAAGAATTTAGTCCATATTCGGACAAGTCAGCACCCAATGCCCCTGTCCAGCAGGGACACAGGTGGGATCCTAGGGGTGTATTTTCTGTTCCCTATCCAGTTATCCAGGTTGTGCTTAAAAAGCGTTAATGAGGGACTCTGCTTGACATGGAGCGGGAGTCTATTCCACAGAATGGGGAGTCTCTGGTACACAAATGTGTCCTGCTAACAAGTACTATTGATGTCACAGACCAGGTTGAGGTCACGCATGTGGGTTACTCGAGTGGAGCTTGACTTGCAGATATGCAGTAGTCCCATCAAGGTGGGGTCTGAGATTGCTTTGTACACCAGACAGAAGTCACCTTTGAGGACTATGTAGGATACTGAGCAGAGGGACAGGGACTTTAGCCTATCTGTGTAGAGTATATGTTTGAGGCCCTAGATTCTCCCAGTAAGGAACATTTGTGGTCTCTCCAGCTGCTGCATGTGCTTTGTGAGGTACATGCTGAAAGGGGTATTGTGCTCAATAATGGGTCTTATAAGGGAAGAATACAGGGATGTTATGACCACCTTGTCCCTGGATGAGATACCCTTATTAATGAGGTGGGCCATGTAGAAGGCTTTCTGTACAATGGAGGCAATATGGTGGTCAAAAGTCAGTTTGCTATCAACCCGGGTGCCCAAGTCCTTCACGACTGACTGCATGCTTAGGACCTTGTTATTAATGTGATACTTTTTGGGGATGTCACTCTCCCCAAAGGGGACGATGATGCATTTTTTGGCATTCAGTTTCAGGCCATGTTTCAGGCACCAGTCATATGTTTGGGTGAGACCCTTTTGGAAGCTGTCCACATCATTAGGGGAACTGATGACACCGCACAACTTACAGTCATCTGCAAACTTGGTCAGCCAGTACCCACTGGTTTTTGTCCTGCACCTCAGAAAAGTATATCCCAAACAACAAGGGCCCAAAGACCAATCCCTAGGGTATACCACTTGTTGTGGATCAACTGTTTGAGGTGGCTTCCCTATTTTGACTAAGTGGCTTCTATCAGTGAGCCAGTTTGCTACCCATCTGGTAACATACAGATTGACGCCTAATTGAGAGAGTTTATCTATTATACCCAAGTGGGGAATAATATTGAAGGCTTTAGCCAGGTCAAGGTAGGTGGTGTGCACAGTCTTCCCCTCTTCCATGGCTTTGGTGACTGTCTCAAAGAAGTCAACCAAATTTAGCAGGCATGACCTCCCCTTGATAAAACCAAACTGTGTGGGATCAAGTGTTTGGAGGTTGTCAATGTCCTAGTTAATGAGGTTCATGATAATCCGCTCCATTACCTTGCAGATCAGGCTAGCTAGGCTGATGGGTCTATAAGTTCCTGGATCGGTGGACACTCCACCTTTGTGCAAAGGGATGACAGTGGCTGTCCTCCACTTGGCTGGGATGAAGGCAGTACTCAGGCTTTGGCTGAATAGGGTGCCTAATGGTGCTGCAGGTTCCTGTCTGAGTTCATGTAGGATGCAGCCTGTGATGTTATCTGGTCCCATGGAGGCTGTATTTTTTGCCTTTAAGAGGGCAGTGATAACTTGATCCCTAGAGGTAAGGGGAGGGGGGTCAGGTGCTGGGGATGTCCTGATTTACTGATGGGGGAAAGAGAGGTGAAGTTTTTCTGAACCTGTCTGCCAGCAGGTCGGCTATATCCACGGCATTTGTGTATGTGGTGTCCCTGACCACCAGTTCTGAGCAGATCTGGGTGCTTCCCTTACATTTGCAGACATATGAGAAGAAAGCCTTGTCATTGTCTTTAGCAGATGTGGCCAGTTTAGACTCAAAGTTTGCTTTGGAGGATTTTACTAGTGCTCGTTTGCTTGTTCAGACTAAGGAGAGATTGCTTCCAGTTAGGAACCTGCTCCTTCTTGGCCCTGGACAGCAGTTTTTTCCTTTTATTACAGAGTTTATTTATTGCAGATGTCCACCAGACAGGTTTACTCTTCCTTGAGGAGGAGGATTTTGTCCTGTTGGATATTCCTGATTCCATGCAGCTATATAAGTGCTTGTATAGTACTTTGGTATAGGTTTGGGCATATGTGCCATTTCCTATGGAGGGGGAGGGAGCTGTAAAGCTGTTTATACCTTCCCTTAGGAGGTTGTAATCAGCTTTTGAGAAGTTTTTTTTGTTTGACCCTATCTAGGGGGTGGTCAGGGGAGATGGTGACTTCAAAATGACTGCTTTGTGGTTGGATCTTACTAGGGAGGATGACACTGTAGGGATACTGCAGTGGATATTCATGTTGGTTAATACCAAGTCCAAGATATTTTCACCTCTTGTGGGGGTGTCAACCAGCTGGTCCAAGGCATATGCATTGAAGAAATCAAGAAATCTCTGGGCATTTGTGTTTTGGCATGAGTAGTTCTTCCAATCTATGGTTGGATAGTTAAAGTTGCCCAGGATTAGAGTAAAGGGTTGAATCTTTATAGATTAAAAGAGTTCCAGATAGGAGGAGTGGGCATCTTGAGTCAAAGTTGGGTGCCTGTAGCTAACTATGATTTGAAAAGGAGTCCTGTCAATGGTTAACTGCACCTGGAGTGTCTCCTGTGCATCATACTGTTTAACTAGCCTGGAGGTTTGTATGTCTTTTATATATATATTGCAACTCTACCTCCTTTTGCTTTGCTACCCACAGATTGGGGTCTAAATGCATGATAGGATGAGTAACCTGGTATGGCTGGGGGTGCTTGCCACAGCTTTGAACCAGGTTTCTGTGACTGCACAAATGTCAGCATATTCCAGGCTTAAGAATGCTTGCAATGATTGCAGTTTCATGGTTAGACTCCTAGCATTTAGCAGCAGCATACCCTTTAATTTGAATTTTGATTAAATTTCCATGTTGGTAGTTTTGAACTCATGGCTTTGCCTAAAAAAGGCACTATGGGAGAGGCAAGAGCCTTTGCCAGGAGCCTGAAGCCCAAGGGAGACAAATGCAGGCCATCTCTGGCAAAGCACCATGGTTTGTCAGTCATGTCTTCCCAGGATGTCAGGTACTGGATCCCCTTGGAATGGCACCAGAAACTAAGCCAATTGTTAAAATTAATTCTGTTTGTATTGAGGCATCATTCTGGGTGATGGTAGAATGCTACTTAAGGCTAGGAACATACCTGCCTGGGACACACATTCATCAAGCTCTATCATGTCTCTCTTCATGTATTCCAGGGAGGTACGTCTGAAGTCATTATCGCCAACATGGACTATGATAGAGTCATAACAGTACCTGTCATTGAGAGACTTGAATGCATGGGTGATATGGCAGATTCTGGCACCTGACAAACAACTAGCTGTGACTTTCTCCTTATCCAGCCTGGTGAGGGTCACATCTGTGTGACTCACAATGTCTCCTATGACTAATATGTTGGGTTTATGTTTAGGTGTTAGTGGCTGTGAGACACAGGTGTGTATACTTTGTGTCATGTGTGATGTGGTGGGCAGTGGAGTTTGTGTGTGTTTTTGCCTCGGAGGTCTCTTTTGTTTGGGTATGTTTTTGTTGAGGACCTCCACATATGTGGGTGTGTGTTGTGTAGGTGTGGATATTGGCTCAGGTGTGGTGTTTATGTTGACAGCCTTTACAGTACCAGATATACTGACTTGCGAGGGAGAGAGCATTGACTCTAGGATCTTATTGTAATTGCATCTCTCACAAATTGTGTTCCTAGGTGGTATTAGTAGAGGGTTGTCTGTGTACAAAAGGCAGTTGCTACACTGTCTCAGGATGATCATATCAACCAGACTGGCAAGAGAAAGCATAGGAAATTGTCCATCCATATTTGTCAGAAACTGAGGGAGAGAGGCCAAAGAGAACTAAGAGGGTAAAGGGTGAAAGGTCTACGAGTAATACTACTAGGTGATCACACAAGTGCCACTAAGGGAGAATTTGTAGCTGGAATACCTCACAAAGGGTTAAAAACAGTGCAGCTACAGCTCTGGATGCAGCAAACCTGTATAAGACTATGCTACTCAATTTAAGGGTTAAGAAAACGGTAAAACTAAAAAAAAAACACAGATTAACCAGTACAGGCAAAATCAGAACTTACAGTATGAAAAAAACAGTTAACCAGTAATGAAATGCAGTAAAATGTAATTAAACAGTAATGAGTTGCAGTAAATAGCAATGAAATACAGTTAATCAATAAATTTGCTGTAAAGCAGTGCAAATGTGATAAATTATCTCACAATCCCAACAGCAAAAAGCAGCTCAAATAAAGTACAAGGCTACCGTCAAGCAGTAACAAATGTGGCAATCTAAATGCAGTTGAACACTTAAGCACAAGCAAAATAATGTAGGAGGAGGTACAAGTTTTTTTTTTTTTTTGTAGAAAGTGAGGAGACCGAAGATAATTCAAGGTTAAGAAGCTAAAGGGGTGGGTCTTCACAACTGATCTCACTGTACTCATTAGAATGAGCTGATGTAATGGGAATGGGTGGAAGTGTATAATATGAAATTTATAGTAGAGGCGGGCAACTCATAAGCCACCAAGTTTTAATACCACAACAGCAGCTGGGCAGGTGGGTGGGATGTCCCAGGTATTCCTGCTGAAAAACCACCCTGAAAACTTTTTGGTACTTCCTTATTATAGCGGTCCCGCAATAGCATCTGTGGTTGCCATAATAAGAAAGTACCCAATTTACTTGTAATCTTATTTTATTTTTGTAAAGTGTTATAAATTGAAACAAATACAAGTAACACATCATAATCGCACACAATTTATAACCAGTTTTTGGACAAGAGATAATCTGTATAACAACACTAGAGAAAAGTAGTCTGAACCTCGTCTAATGGGAATTGCTGATTTTATGGATGTTTAAAAAATTCTGACCATTAATGTTAATAACATGGTATGATGGTGTTACTAGCTTCCGCAAAATATCTAAATGCAAACACAATCTGTAATAGAAAAGGAACCCTTTAAAAAAACATAAGGTTCTCTTTTTTCATTTGATCATAAGTTGGCTGTTCATCCTGTCTCTACTGCAGCTCAAAACTGCTCAGTAATATGTTTTGCTCTCCGTTTGTAGCCATCCCTAAGCAGAGTATCCGAGGGACTGGGCAGTAATGTTCACTACCCAAATGTAGGGGTAAGTATATCAATGGATGCTTCCTTCCACAAAAGGCACACTTTAGTGTTTTGATGTTCATTCTACTTCTGTTTTAAGGCCACTATCATGGGGGCCACTATAATAAGGAAGTACTGAATTTCCTTTACCCAATTCACATGTTCAGTTCTTACCAAATGTGTCTCCTGTAGCATAGATATTTGCACTCTGCATTTTTAATATAGTTTACTACTCTTTCTTTTTGTATATATCTGTAATCATTTACATTTAAAGATAATATAGAAAGCATCATTAGGTTAAAAAGTTATTATTCCCCCTTTAATGTGTAACAGCTTTTTGGTTAAGTATCTAGTTCCAGCTTTTGTATTACATGCATACACTAATGTTTGGCAGGTTGAACTTTTATAGAGTTTTTTCTTGTCATATCCAATTGAGCTTGTGTCACATTTTACAAAACTTTTTGTTTTACTGAAAGCCCTCGAAGGCAAAGCAATCTTGACCTAATTCTTACAACTGAGGCTGCCTCTTGCTCTACTCCTCTGGTATCACCAACCCCAGTGAAGTATGACCTATGACCTTCGTTAACCTCTCAGTAACTTGTACATCAAAGTCTACTGAATTTAACTCACTATAGCCAAATGTGTCTCCAGGTGTTTCTGCAGTTACTTCCGACTGCTTCCTCTAGTGTCAAATATGCTTGCTCATATTTACATTAATAATTCCAAAACCTTGGTATCAGAAGATTGCATCTTAAAGCATACATGATGGCAAACCCAATTGTATTAATATTTGACTTCTGTCTAATGCAGCTCAAGAAATATTGAATATTATTTGTATACTGTTTAGCTGTATTGTAATAATTTCATATTTTTCTAAATGTCTCAACATTCAGGGTACACAGACAGAACTACATAGCCTCACATGAAAGCTCACAGCTGTATGAAGACAATCCTGCTGGCAATATTTGTCTTGCTTGAATGGTTATTGAGATATCATAAGCTGTTTCTACAACATTACAAAATTAATATCCACTGCCTTTATTTTGGCTTACAAAATCTAGATTAAAGCATCAGACTGAATGCCACTAATGTAAAGATTAATTTATCCTGAATAGTTTGCCATTTACAGTTTTCTAGCAACACTAGGTTCCAGAGATAGGAATATTTGTTTGAACTGTAAGCTGATAACTTAATATGTTTTAAATGCTCAACACCCACTGGGAGTTAAAAGTACATACTCAAAAGGGCTGTACTGGGGGAATGAGTTAAGGACTGCAAGCATGCCAACTGTGCGACAAAATATCAAAATTCACTTATGGCTGCACCTCCCCAGATCTTAATACAGCAGCATGCTTCACTAAGGAAATCCACACTAGTAATGTCTTTCGGCTTTTCCCTGTTAGTGGTCGCCACAGTGGAATTCTGGTCTGATAATGATTGGCAGTTGATTTTTACGGTGCCAAGTTGCCAGTCCGACGCCCAACCTTCAAAGAAGGCACACCCATTCACTCACGCACCTACCTGCATGTCTTTTGGGGAGGACAAGCAGACTCCACACAGAAGGTGCTCCAGCCAAGAATCGAATGGGAGAACCTCTTGTTGTGAGGCGACAATGCTAACCGCTGCACCACCATGGCTAAGACACTAAGGAAATCTACACTCATTTAGAAAAACAAATAGTGTTAGCAGGCCCTATGAGAAACAAGTATCATGGGAAATTCAAAAACAAACCACCCTGGTGGTTCCCCCCCATGAACAAACTATATGATAAAAGTTGTAAATTGTTTAGTAGATCCAATACCCATCTTCTGAAGGATAATATCAAAAGCATTATAAAAAATGGTGGCTACCAAGATGGCTGCATGCTGATCAACATGAGTTCAGCTCTTACAGTGTGGAAACATTGATTGAGAAAAAAGAAGGCATTGAAGCTGTCAGTTTAGGTAACATTCAGTCACTGGCTAGTGATTACATTGCTTGGATGCTAGGAAAGAAGAACTTCGGAGAACCTGGCTGGAGTTGTGGATGTAAGATGCAGGAGAAGTGGAATGACCACAGTTTGCATGAATGTCTCTAGATCTTTGATGATTAGAGAGTAGCAAGGCCTTGCAGAGGTGAGGAGGCTTAGATTGACTATAAATATGTAGTAAGCATAGATACAATCTCTTTGGATTCGATAATAGATACCTGTTGTTTCTGAGGTGTATAGGTGAGGTAGAGAATAGCTCAGGAGAAATACAGAGTGACTGTTGGAGAAAACCATAACACCCGAAGAAAACCCATGAGAACTCAGGGAGGATGTACAGAATCTGCATGTCTTCCCTGTGTTCTATTGGGTTTTCTCTAGGTGATCTGGTTTCTTCCCACATTCCAAAGACATGCAGTAGATGAACTGGACATAGGTGTGAGTATGCCTGCATATGTGTGATATGGAAGAAGAACCACAGCAGGGATAGCCACCTAGCAGTGTGAACACTGGCTCTAGATGATCGTTACTGTTCATGTGACACTCTGACCCCAAGTGCACAAATGGGAAAAAGGGGTTGTGGATGGACGGATATTCTGAGGGCATGCGATACATTTGCAGTAAGTAAATGGGTATGAAAGGAGAGTCAGGTAGACTTTTTAGGGTATGAGTAGATTGTGCTGATATGAGTACCAGAGGAGTAATGTTGGCATGGTGAGTATTTTGAAAGGTAAGAAAACACTAAAGAAGGGGTGAAATGTAGAGACTGTATGTCTGGGATTAATGATTGACGGTAGTATGAAAGGTAAAGGGAGGAACATAAATTTGCTTTAGTGGGCAGGATACGTTTTTTATATATATATATATATATATATATATATATATATATATATATATATATATATATATATATATATAAAATATGGATTCCATATATTTAGTCGAATTACACTTAGTCGAAAATGATTCCAGGCATTTCACTTCACTGAAAGCTCACTTGACTGAAAGCTCACTTGGTTGAATTTCATTTGGTTGAAAATGGAATATAGCCCCAGCCCCACTGCAGTGCAACTCTGGAGTGAGAATATTAAATAAGGGGTGTGTGGGGTGCACAGCCCCCACATTATGCCAATAGTTTTTACTAAAGATAGATATATATATATATATATATATATATATATATATATATATATATATATATATATATATCAATGCATTTCTAATGGATATACCTTCTTATAATAATGAATACATTAAAATTATGTGGGGTGCTACACCCCCCCCACACCCCCCAGACAGCATGAAATCCATAACAAATACTGGTGTCAACATAGTAGGCAGCACTAGACAAGGTGACAATTCCCACTGCAGGACATGTTGTGGGCAAAATGTGTGTCCATAGGACACACACATGCATGTCAGTGAGGGTCACATACCCAACACCAACCTCAGCCAGCAGGACAGGTGTAGATGACCACAAAGAAAGGCTGTGCTAAGGCCTCCGATTGATGGCAATGGAGAACAGCCCCCCTCCAGACTTACACAGACAGACTACAACAGGTCAGGTGATTGGATGTTAGTTCTGAAAGGTAAGAAGTCTGAAACTGAAATGTAGTCAATAAAACCTAAGATCTGTACTCCACTGATATGCCTCTAGTCTGCATGATAGGTTAGAATACAGAATGAAATGGAAGCCAACAGAATACCTGAAATACCAGTACAGTCATAGCAAATGTTTACAGTTGTCAGGTGTGCCCCCCCACAATCCTACGTAGAAATGTAGTAACATGTATGTGCTGGTATAATAACAGTGGAGCACAGATTACCTGAGCTGGCCAAATTAGCAGGATAGATTGTTGCACATGTATAATATGCAGGGCTCTGTGTGTTAGGTTGTTGTGTGTTGTATATTGTGTGGAAGTGGTCAGCATGTAGGCAAGGAGGGTTGTGTCACGGTGGCCTATGGCCAGTACTGTTGATGACAGGGCCAAGTTCTGACAACTGCAGTGCCAAACACAACGTAGCCTAGTTTCCATAGCACACATGCACTCAGTTCACCCCACCATCAGCCACAGGTTCATCACAGGTCATATCCCTGCTGTTGGGAATGAGTACAGTATGACCCCCACTTCTGTATGGGAATACCCACAGAATGCAGAATTCTGAAGAGATGTCCTATGCAGGTGTGTCCCTAGCTGTAAGCAACACCATGCCAGCATCCACACCAATGGATTAATAAGGACATAAACTATTGCCATTAACGCCTTGCACACCTACCCTGTCACCCCAAGGGAATCCAGTGGCCTGCAGCCTTGGACTGTAGGAATGACAGAATGCACTGGCCTGCTATAGATGGCCTGCATCACTACCAAATGCCCTACAGTCCTCTGTCAAAGGCCTGTGTCTCACCTGTACTGCCAATGTATGTTATCTCATGGAGTCCCAAATAATGACATGACACAGTCCACAGAACACAAATGCAAGGCTATGTCAACAAATCCCAGTAGCATGTCCACCATGTCCTAATGCATGAACTGTGGACTAACCCCTAAATACTGCTGTGATGAAATGATAACTATTGGGATACTTATCAGATATTGCTTGCATACTGTTAGGAAGATGATAGAATAACAGAGGGGGGTAGAAGCATGGACGCCATGGAGTGTGTGAAGTCTGAAATTCTGATGTGTGCCCATACTATCCCTGCCTGCAAACCCAGGAATGGGTGGCTACAAACCTGCTTGTAAACCACAATGTGAAGGGGAAATGACCAGATATATGAGCCCTGCCTCTAGGTAACCTGTGTGTACAGCTGAGAGGTATGGTCACAGCAGGATATGGCCATTCTGTCACGTCGCTAGATGTACAAGCATGGGATCCTCAGCAACCACAGTACCAAGGTGCTGGACCATTTACACAGACCCATCAGCAAGTATCTGCAGCTCCCCCTCCAGAATGGCATGAGTATGCAAGAATATGTAGGCTGCAGACATCAATACTGGGCACAGCTTCATTCATCTTGTATTCCCCAGGAAATTACTGTGGGCAAATAAGTATATCTGTCAGTAGTTTATGACATAATACATCGCAGTGTAAAACAGTACATATGTCTGAATATCTCTGCTAACACCAAAAACGTGTAGCACAAGCACCGCAGACATGATTAGTTACAGTATCCCACTATCCTTTGCCCATTCCAACTCCATATTGTCAACCTATCTACATATATCCTGCAGAAACAGGTTGCTAGCTGTAGGTGTAGAACACACATACCTGCACTGGAGTACATCCTACCTGGAATGGATTCAGACATTCAATACAGAAGGTCATACTGGGCATGCTCCCACACTTAGAGAAACAAAGCCCATGTCTGACAACAACAGTGGACTATACATATCTATCAGTTGCAGATTTCTGTGTACACACACCACATTGCACACCAGTCATGCTTTGCACACACATCAGATAGGAATAGACACATATATCAAAGGACAACACACACAACATGCACAAACATACACAGAGATGTGGGGAAGAGAGAGACAGACAGTGAGAAAGATCTACCCATCATGAGGCCTGTCCCACCCACCACACATCCAATTGGCCAATGTCACATGATGTGCTGATGTTTATCACTGTAGACACTTGCTTCTGGTAGCCCTCAGCACTATAGTGTCTGTGGTGCTTGTGATAACTGTGTAACATGACAGTGCAAGTCATTATTCATCTAGCAGTATATACACAGTCCTGTCAAATGTAAAGTTGTGTGTGACTGAGTGTTGTGTGTGTTTACAGAGGAATGGTTTATGGCCCATTCAGGCACACTGCACTCCCCATTGCCCTAGTTTAGCTAGCCTGCTGATGTCAGTCACCTTGAAATACCCTTTGGACAAGGATCATCCCTATAAGCTCTGTGGTGTGTGCAATAACTGTGTAATGCTATAGTGTGATGTACTAGTTGGATAGGTGTTCTAATCCCAGACATGTCAAGTGTAAAACTGTGTGTGTGTGTGTGTGTGTGTGTGTGTGTGTGTGTGTGTGTGTGTGTGTGTGTGTAGAGTAATGCTTTTGAGGCCATTCACAGTCACTACACATCCCATTGCCCTACTTTAGCAAGTCTGCTGATGTCAGTCACCTTGAAATACCTCCTTGGAAAAGAGTCCACCCTGTAAGCTCTGTGGCACATGCAATAACTGCATAATTCTATACCATAACATACTAGGTAGGTAGGAGTTTCCAGACATGGCAACTGTGAAACTGTGTGTATGTTGGGATCAATGATTGAGGTCATTCACAGACACTACACCTCCCATTGCCCTACTTTAGCAAGCCTGCTGATGTGATTCACCTTGAAATACCCTTTTGGACAAGGGCTAGCCCGATAAGCTCCATGGCATATGTGATGGCTGTGTAATGCTATAGCGTAATGTACTAGTTAGGTAGGAGTTCTAATCCCAGGCATGGCAACTGTGAAACTGTGTGTGTGTGTGTGTGTGTGTGTGTGTGTGTGTGTGTGTGTGTGTGTGTGTGTGTATGTGTATGTGGGGGGGGAATCTATGATTTTGAGGCAACTCACAGACACTGCACATCCCATTGCCCTACTTTAGCAAGCCTGCTGATGTCATTCACCTAGAAATACATATTTGGATAAGGGATACCCCTATAAGCTCTGTGACACATGTTATAACTGTGTAATGTTATAGTGTAACATGCTAGTTAGGTAGAAGTTCTAATCCCAGACATGGCAACTGTGAAACTCTGCGTGTGTGTAGAGAGTAATGCTTTTGAGACCATTCACAGTCACTACACCTCCCATTGCACTACTTTAGCAAGCCTGCTGATATCAGTCACCTTGAATACCTCCTTGTAGAAGATTCAGCCCTGTAGGCTCCATGGCATGTGCAATAACTGCATAATGCTATAGTGTGATGTACTAGTTAGGTAGGAGTTCTAATCCCAGACATGGCAACTGTGAAATTGTGTGTGTGTGTGTGTGTGTGTGTGTGTGTGTGTGTGTGTGTGTGTGTGTGTGTGTGTGTGTTCCGTGTGTGCATGCACACATGTGTAGGTAGTGAGTAATGCTTTTGAGGCCATTCACAGTCACTACACCTCCCAGTGCCTTACTTAAGCAAGCCTGCTGATGTCAGTCACCATCAAATACCTCCTTGGACAAGATTCAGCCCTGTAAGCTCCATGGCGCATGCAATAACTGTGTAATGCCATGGTGTGATGTACTAGTTAGGTAGGAGTTCTAATCCCAGACATAGCAACTGTGAAACTGTGTGTGTGTGTGTGTGTGTGTGTGTGTGTGTGTGTGTGTGTGTGTGTGTGTAGACAGTAATGCTTTTGAGGCCATTCATAGTCAATACACCTCCCATTGCCTACTTTAGCAAGCCTGCTGATATCAGTCACCTTGAAATACCTCCTTGGACAAGATTCAGCCCTATACGTTCCATGGCACATGCAAAAATTGCGTAATGCTGTAATGTGGTGTACTAGTTAGGTATGAGTTCTAATCCCTGACGTAGCAACTGTGAAACTCTGCATGTGAGTGTGTGTGTGTGTGTGTACAGAGTAATGCTTTTGGGGCCATTCACAGTCACTACACCTCCCATTGCCCTACTTTAACAAGCCTGCTGATGTTAACTACCTAAGGGCTAGCCCTCTAAGCTCCATGGTGAGTGCCATAAATAAGGAGCAATATAGTAGCAGTAACTGCACAGCTATGAGTTTGAATCTCATCTGTGGCAAGTGTTTGTGTGTGTACATATGTATGTGTGTACCTCAATGATTTTGTCCCCATTTACATTCAGTACACATCTCAGAGCCTGACTTTAGCAGTCCTGCAGATATCATCCACCTTACAAGTATGTGTTGCGAAGCCTAAACCATGTCAGGTCAGTGGTGCATGTGGTAAATGTGTAACATAATGGTCCGTAAAGGTTGTTATATAGAGGTTTGAACCTCACCCCTGGCAAATGTAAATGTGTGATTAGGGTAAAATTATTTTTGGGATCTCTCACCCACTACATCACCCAATGTCAGTATTTACAAGGGCTGGTGATGTTCCTCACCTTAGAATTACCTTGGGGCAACATCCATCCAATAAGCTCCATGGCACGTGTGGTAAATGTAGTACACTGTAGTAGCAATACATAGTTAGGTAGGGGTTTGAATCTCAATACTGGCAAGTGTGTGTGTGTGTGTGTGTGTCTATCATCAGTATCCTGTGTGGAGGTTGCTGTGCTTGTGTAATGGCATGATGCATTGTGGGATGGGTTTTGCTAAATTATTATATTGAGAACCTACTATATGTCACAATGTCCACCTTACAAGGACAACAGATGTCAAACAGCAGAGAGGCTGGTGTAGACAATCCATAGCCCTACATGTGACATTATGGATTGGTGAACAATATAGGCAACCCTTGTATTGCTCACAGAACACTCTCCACCCATGTCTCATACACAAACTCACTTGGCTAGGCAACAACCACTATATTGGTAGTTCCTTGCATATTGCCCACAGATAGTAACCACGGTGAGATTGCAGTGGACTACATGCCTGTTGACCACAACACTGCCACTGATATCAGAATGTACTGTGATGTATAACATCTCCTGACTGAGTGTGTGTTATCCAGCAAGTAAAAGGACATGGCACCCTGTTCCATCCCTATAACATGCAAATAAATGCTTACAGTGGTGCTTTGCTATGTTCCCCACTGGGACACCTGCAACAACTATAGAGTCTGCAAATGTAACCCACAAAGGGCATACCATGCCTTATACACATGTCCTTTATGGACAGATGCCACTAACGCCACTGAATGCCTGTATCATGCTGTCAGTGTAGGTGCAGGCATGACCTCAGATCCATAGTCAGGTCTCACCACATGATGTCAGAAATCCCACATCAGATGATAATCTGTCCACACAACATGCCCCAGAGACCCCAAGTACACTTCCACATGTCATAGAACATGCATGTGGGACATGTGCACAACCCAGACACTGTCTATGTTATGGAATATAGATCACATACATGGCAATCATTGCACAGCACTGGCCATCCTCAACAGTAACCCAGATGAGTGGATGGTGAATACAATACCCACCTGTGTGGGCCAATCCAGGGACTACACCCCTGAGCCACACTTGAGACCATTGTCATGTGGCCTGATGCCAAGGTATTCCCTTTGCCTAGCCTTGTACAGCCTTCTGGCACAGTCAAGTACTACACACCTGTGAAGCAATGAACCCATGCATGTCAGTACTGGCAAGGGTGTGTGTGTGTGTGTGTGTGTGTGTGTGTGTGTGTGTGTGTGTGTGTGTAGATTAATGATTTATTTTGAAGCCATTCACACTCACTACTCCTCCCATTGCCCTACTGTAGCATGCCTGCTGATGTCAGTCACCTTGAAATAACCCTTTGGCCATATATTAGCCTGATAAGCTCTGTGGCATGTGTGATAACTGCGTAATGCTGTAGTGTAGCAAACTAGTTAGGTAGGAGTTCTAATCCTGACCCTGCCAACTGTGATAATGTGTGTGATTCACTGAGTGTGTGGTTGTGTCTTCCTTGACACCTGCTTTTGTGGACAGTCACGTGTACTACACTTCCCTTATCCCTCCTTTATCACTGTTGCTGATGTCACTCACCTTCAAAGATACCTTTGGATAACTCTCCAACATGTAAGCTCTGTGGCGTGTGCAATAACTGCATAACAATGTAATAGCAATACATAGTCAGGTAGGGTGTTGAATCTCTGTACTGGCTAGTGTGTGTTTGTGTGTGTATCAGTTCCCTGTGTGGGTGCTGAGGTGATTTTATAATGACAGGGTCCATTACAGTGTGGGTTTTGCTGCATCATTATATTGAGGAGCTACATGTCCCATTGTCAGCATTACAAGGCCAACATTTTCCAAACATTGTACAGATTGTTGTCAACAATCCTCAGCCATAAATGTGTACAGCCATATGCAATTACCATGTGACAGTATGGATTAGTACACAATATAGGCAACTGTCATAATGCCCATAAACCACTCTCCACCCATGGATCATACACAGACATACTTGGCTCTTATTTTCCTACTCCCTTCCTTTCTTACTTTGTCTCTGTCTCCCTCACTCCCTCTCTGGTGGATGTGGAAAATACACCTTCTTTGCTTAGGCAGCAGCATGAGTTTTGTAAGTGATGCTCATGATCAGCTGATGGCCTGTGCACGAATTGCAGTCCCTCACTAGCTAATTGTATGTGGAACAGCTGTGGTATCATTCTATTGACATTCTTTCCCCACTAGCCAAAATAATGGAGAAATGTGTACACAAGCAACTAATGCAATACCTTACACAGAATAACTTACTATCAAACTCCCAACATGGTTTCAGGCCATACCACAGCACCACCTTAGCCCTCCTTTCCTTTACTACTGCCATAAACCAAAACAGGAATGACAATAGGCTAACCTCTGCCCTCTTTCTTAACCTATCAAAAGCATTTGACATGGTCAACCATGAACTTCTCATTCTTTCACTAAAATCTATTTCCCTCAACAAGCCCACTATCTGACAGTTCCAGTCCTACCTGACTGATAGACAACAGGCAGTACGATGGCAGGGCAAACTCTCCAGCCAACTACCTCTCACACTTGGTGTCACTCAAGGGTCCATTCTAGGTCCACTACTCTTCTCTATTTTTATCAACAACCTTCACACTGCTATCCCTAAAGCTACCTGCATTCAATATGCAGATGATTCCACTCTGACCTGCTCAGCCACCTCCCCATCTGAACTGCAAACCTTAACCCAAAATACATTCAACACTATCGAGAACTGGCTCATCAACCTGAACCCCAATAAAGCTAAACTTCTACTCTTCTCCCCCACTAGTAGATCTACCACACTTTCATTCTCTGTCACATCTAACAGTGGTACTACTATTTCTCCAGATCATCACACCAAACTGCTAGGGGTTATCATAGACAATAATCTCAAATTTGACCTACAGGTCAACAAAACAATGCAGACCATCAATAAGAAGCTTGGATCACTGTATAGAAACAAGACATTTTTAACCCCACTGGCCAAGACTGCAATCGCCTGACCACACCTACTCTCTACTCTTTTATATGCCTTGTCTGGGCTCTCAAACCTCAACAAATCCAAACTAGGTAAGCTGTCTCATAGCTACAATCATATTGCCAGATTCGCCACTGGCTCCACCTATAGAACGCACCACTGCCAGAACCTTAAACAACTAGAATGGCTAGAACTGCCCAGCTTAATTCAATTCGATCAACTCTTAATAGCTCACAAAACTCTGTATTACCCAGAGGATACCCCCTCACTTAAAAATATTATTAAGCCATATAGCAACCTGATATCCCTATGGTTAGACGATAAACTACTGGTCCAAACCCACAAAGCTAATAACTCTGCTGGTGAATCCCTGTTTGCTGACTTCATCGGCAAAACCTGGAATTCATTGCCAAACTATATAACCCTACAATCCTCCAAAAGTCTCTTTAAAAAAAGACTCAAACAGTATCTCAAAGTGAATTGGCTATGCCCATTTACCAACCCTTATTAAGTTATAAACTGAAAGCATAATCTGAAATTATCATAACATGTAACTATGTTACCAAGCTCTTTTTCCAATCTGATGTCTCTTACTTTTAATTGTGTCTGTCGATGAGAATTGTGAGTCCCAACTTGGGGACACTACTAAGCTATTGTATATAATGACTTTGTTTTTATAATTGTTTCCAAACTTCTGTGTAAGACATTGTATATAATCATTTTTTATAATTGTTTCCTAACTTCTGTGTAATCTATGTAAGTTTGACTATGTGGAGCTTTTCTCCCCGGGCCTCTGCTGAAAATGGACATGTATCCAGTCGGACTATCCCAGTAAGCAAATGTAAAATAAATAAAAAAATAAAATACAGCCAGTTGCATGGAAACACACTCCTATAGCTAAGCACTTCATGTGGGTGTTGGCCCTTTTCCTTCACTGTAAGCAGGACTTCATGTGGGTGTTTGACAAACAGTATCACAGACTGTAGTTGGATATACCTGTTTCAATATACACTGTGGAGACAGGCCAACATGGGGACAGAATGTAAGTATTGCTCTTCTACATTTGAAGTAATGCTGGTTTAACAGCGTGTGTGTGGATATGGCTGTTCTACGTGATTTAATATCTGTCATGACAGTGTTATGTGGTTGAGGAAACTCTCACCTGTAG